>NW_021604596.1:4934021-4935944 GCF_004785775.1 Grammomys surdaster
AGAAAGAGAGAAAGAGAGAAAGAGAGAAAGAGAGAAAGAGAGAAAGAAAGAAAGAAAGAAAGAAAGAAAGAAAGAAAGAAAGAAAGAAAGAAAGAAAATCCGAGGGTATGTACCTTAATGCTGAATCACCATTAAAGTTGAATGTTTGGAAAACTGAATCTGGTGTTTAGTTTTCTGCCGTGACTACTCTTTCCCCAGGTTTCTCTCTCTCTCTTTGTCTCTCTGTCTCTCTCTCTCTCTCTCTGACACACACACACACACACAAAATAGCAAACTCAGTTTGTTTTTCACAGCATTAGGAAAAGCTGGTGAGCTGTCCGTGTGTGTACTCAGTAGAGTTAGTATTATTTTTGCAATGCTTTGGCGCAGCTCAATTTTAAGTGCAATTACTGTATTATAATCTTGGCAAGACCTACTGTTCCAAACAATTCTCTGATGTACAAATGAGTCTTCCTCCCAGTGAAAACTGCCAACGAAAGGGTACTATTATATTATATAAAAATGAAAAATCTCAGAGTAAGTATACATTTCATTTCAAGAGCATACACTATATACACACAAACTTTGAAAAAAGTTATAATTAAGACGTCTCATTCTCCAAAAATAGCACAATAATATAAAATAAGCCACCGTGGAGTATGCAGGCAGCCTGGATCCAACAGTGTCTCCCTACACAATCAACTAGAAACAGTGTTAGACTCTATATGTTGAGATATTTAGGTAAACCTTTCAGACTATGAAAGATAAACACTGCATGTAATGTGAGCAGAGGTTTCTGGAACCTCTAATCTTTAAGAGGTAAGGTTGTCATGAAGTGCAGATTTGCCAATGGTTTCCAATATTCTTAGTAGTCCCATCAGTTCTAGGTCCCACTAGTATCACTCATTGTTCAACATAAATGTCTTGCTTTTGCAGAGTGACTTACTCTGAACAGCTGACTTACAGAGACTGTATTTTATTGTCTACTAGGTGGTCCTTCTGGGCTGATAAATATATAGCTTCCCTTTCCAGCATCTACTGGAAAACACTGGGAAGCAGTGTGGGAGGTTGATGAGTGTTCTTCTTTGCTGTGGCTCCCAGCATGGGTGATCTTGGCTCCTTCCCTTTAGGACACATTTGCAGGCATTGTTTGAGGACTCTTACTGGAGCAGAGAACATACTAGTTCTTAGTGATTATAGTGCAGAGATACCACAAAACACCATACATACAAAATGTATCTACTTCAAAAGGTCCCTAGTATAAGCATAAGAAAATACAGCAGGTATTTGGCTGCCTGAGTCCATGATGACCCTCAGACAGTCACTGTCACAGAAGGACCTTGGAGCAGCATAATCCAAACCTGTTACTTCCTGCTGGGATCTCATAAAAACTACTGAATCAAACTAGTGGGCTCCCTTGGTAGGTTTTTTGGATGGGTTGTTAAATTCATTTAAATTCTAGTTTTCTCTTCTATTACTTTAAAAATATACAAGTGTCCTGCTCGTTTGTGCTAGTTTGTTTGATCTATTTTTGGGTATATTTTGGTCAGGTATAGTATTAATACTTGGTTTGGGTTCAGTTTAGTGTTTGTCAAATTAGTGATTTGCTGGTCTTTGGTTTTGGTTTATGGCTGTGCAGTGGTGCCTGGTGGGTATGATCAGAGCAGAAAGCCAAGGATGTCAGAGCGCTCCACTTTCTGTTGCTTGGTTTAAAATAATAAGACTTAAAACAAAAGCAGCTTCTTGCAGGCTGGTGTGATGGTGCAGCAGACAAAGGCATTTCCCGGACAAGCTTGGAAACTTGAGTTCAATCCTTGGAAGGTGGAAGGAGAGAACCAACTCCATAATGTTGTTGTCTGACTTACATGCTTACATGTGTGCTGAGCAATGCATGTACCTCTCTCTCTCTCTCTCTCTCTCTCTCTCTCTCTCTCTCTCTCTCTC
>NW_021604596.1:4935954-4948858 GCF_004785775.1 Grammomys surdaster
CTCTCTCTCTCTCTCTCTCTCTCTCTCTCTCTCTCTCTCTCTCTCTCTCTCTCTCACACACACACACACACACACACACACACACACACACACACTGATTTTAAAAACCTCAAGCAGTTTACTTGACACTTTGCTTATGTAAAGGTTCGGCAGTCCTGATGCTTTGAATCTTCTTCTCATAGCTGTTTACTTGTGGACACAAAAGAACAACAACAAAAGAAAAAAGAAAACTGAAGCTAATTTAAAGAGTCTTTAAAATCTCCAGAGATTTTAAAGTGCCCGTACCCGTATTTTGCAATGGGTCTGGTTGTGAAATCATCAAACTGCAAAGGACTGGAGGAGGGGCGAGGGTGGATTTTAGTGACAAGATTTCCTTAAGGCTGTAAACAAACCAAAACCATTAAGAGAAAGAAACAGAAGTGGCTGATTTCATCATAAAACAGGGAAAACATTTTGCAGCTGCCTTACAGGTACAGCTCAAAGCATGGTGGTTACATTCCTAAAACATTAGTTTCTGCAAGCTGAAGCATCTCAGCCCACTCAGATCATGAGAGCCATCTGCACCTGCTCACAAAACAGCTTAAAAAAGGAAGAAAGTCAGCACCAAGCATTTTAATGTAAACAGAGAAAACGAGCTTGTTTCTGGCACACAGGCAGCAGAAGGGAGAAGAAAGGGAGCTGGAGGAAGAAAGGCTATCACGATTCCTCTAACTACCAAAAGTGAAGGTCTAAACTCGGCACAGGGGCCACTTCTGTTCCTCTGTGCAGGGTGATTGCCTGGACCGGCTGCACAGTTAAAAGCCAGGTGGTTAAACTTCAATTATATGTTGTTTTTAATTTTTCTTTTATGTAGCTCAGGGTTGAATGAATTACTGGCAGGAACTTTTAAGTCAGGAATTCAGTCAAACACTCTTTCATTGTCAGACCTGCTTCATGTGTAGTTCCTTTAGTCATCTGCGTCTCCAGTTTAGGGACACACACGCACACACACACACACTCACACAGAGAGAAAGATAGACACAAAAAGAAACACACAGATAGAAATAAAATCACATACAGACAGACACACAGATAGACATACCCAGATAGACACACAGATACAATTACAGATAGGCAGACAGGGACACACAGACACAAATCACTTTCAGACAGACAGACACACAGATAGAAATGCAGTCAAATATATAAATACGCAGACACACAGAGACATATAGTCACACACAGACATAGTCTCACACACACAGAAATACTCACAGACATAGTCAAAATCACACACAGACACAGTCATAGCCATACACACGCACATAGTCATATACACAGACACAGTCATATTCAGACACACACACACACACACACACACATAGTCACAAACTCACCCATACTGTCTGGCCCTCTGTTTAGATTAACAAGCTAAACCTGAAATCTCCATTGCAAAAGTTTCAGATACTCTCTTGAACACACACTGGCTCCCAGTGGAGTTTATTTAATGTATTTTTAATAGCTTCCTTGTACTTCTCTTTGCCTTTCCGCTTCTCAATTCTGGAAAACATCAAGCTGACAAAAGAAGACATATTCAAATTGTGGGCCTTCTCAGGGCTGAGCAGCCAGCTGGCCAATGGGAAAGCAGTATATAGTGGTGGGGAGGGGCCAGCTGGAGCAGGCTCTAGCTTCAGAAAAGGCCAGTAACTGTCTGGCCTAAGCAGCTGAGCTATGGTCTTCTGGGCCTCGTGGGGCAGGGATCAAGTTCAATGCCATCTTTGGCATTTGTCACAGGGCAGACTTCAGCCCTAGACTGTTCTTCTCTGTCATGAGCTGTTTCCATGCATTGAGCTAGGAAGGCCTAGGTGCTAGCCACTTGGGAAGCAGGAAAGGCCTTTAAAAGTCTCCTCTGTTGGCTGTCTCTGGGAAACTGAGACGAAGGCAGACTTCAGGTGCTGGCTTGTCATCCTGAGAATTCTAGAGCAAATATTACTGATACTTGTGCTGCCTACTGCTCTATCCAGAAACCTGGAGTTGCTGCACCATAGAAAACATATCTGGTTATTTGGGAGTTATAAACATTTTAAGTCACAAAGAGAAATGGCACTCTAACAAGATGCCGTGACTCTACAACCTGCTATTTTTGTGATGAAGTGTTAAGATGTCATAGCTGATTCTGTCAGTACTGTCCAGAGGTAACAAGGGCTCTGGGTGTGAGACTTTTCATATTCTGTGGACAGAAAGTCTTGAGCTGCAATGGTTGAAACATACTAATTTGCCCCAAAGTCTGACCAGCAGTACACCCATTAGCAAGTTCTATGGTTACAGCCACTCATAGTTACATCAACAGTGAAAAAAGCAGCTAACATCTAACATAGCTGACAGCTTGCTATGTGCCATTCTTAAAGTGACATCTGTAGCAGAGAGTTTAGCTAAGCTGCTTTGTGCTCCCAGCCACACACCCAGGGAATCTTTGGATCCATGAATGAAACATACACACACACACACACACACACACACACACACACACACACACACATACACACACACACACACACGAACACGCACACGCACATGCACAGTAGCTTATTTTAAATATGCTGTCTAACTCAATGGCTGGACACTTCTAGTCCTCCATTTGCTACCTTAGGCCCAGTGGGGAAGTGGCCAGTAGCTACTTATTTGAAATCTCACATGACTAGTTGGCTTTATCTTCTGCAGCTCCTGTGTCCATCTGTATCCCACTGCTTCATGGTGATTTCCGTTCTCCTCCTCCTTGCCTTGTGTCCTAGCTTGAGCAACTTTAAGGGTCTTGCACTGTCTCCCTTTGCCCAGTCATTGGCCTCTAACATCCTTATTGATTGATCAAAAACCAATTGGGGACAGGACCTTTAGCATTTGGACACACAGATTCCAGATTGAATTAAAGCTTAGAACCAATCACCCACAGACACCCTTTGTATCTGTTCTTTCATCTTTACAACCTGGTGTAGAACTACACATCGAAGAAACAGAAATTGATTTTGTTATTAATTTACTATAGTCCAGAGAGTTAGGAGGTAGAAATCTCTACAACTTGAACTCAGAACTAGAATGCTCAAAGCACACACACTATTCAACTATTCATGATATTCATTTATCTATCCATCATCCATCCACTGCCTAGCCACCATGGACCATACATACTACTCAACTACCCATGACGTTCATCTATCCATTATCCATCTATGACTATCCACCATCCACCTACCATTCCACCTTCCTTCCTTCCCCTTTCCTCTGTCAAATGCCTATTATTTGGAAATACATTAAAGGAAAAGACATCAGATACACACACACACACACACCACATTGCAATCATCTATTTCATCCAGGAATATAACATACTAATTTAAAATGTCAGCCAATATGTGAGATCTTTGACACATTTCTACTACACTGTAGAAGTGATGGGTGGATACCATCATAACAAGTGGTTGGTAAAACTGAGCAACAACACAGCCAATGTCCCTTTGACATACAAAATTATAGAATCTCTCAAACGATCAAGTGTTCCTTGAATTTTTCAAAAAATTTGTAAGAACAAAACAAACAGCAAAGAAACAAATACCCACCTACCCACCTCCCAAAAGCAAATTTTCTATCGATTTTCTCAAAAAATATGCAGAGTACCAGCAAGACTTCCCAATATCTACAGTCCTCAGTGAAATGATCTGCCAGTGGATTCTGACATTAGTTTTAGTGTGATTCCTGAGAGTGAAGGGCAGAAGGGTACTCCTTTCTGCAAATCCCATTCTATGGATTCTCACAGTGAGGTTGCACTTGCAATGGATTTCATTAGCATGAGCTGACTTTGGCGTTTGTAGGTTTATAACCCTCTGTCCTGACTTGGACTGATTCTGTCCTCAACTTAACTTAGCATCATACCCAATTTTTGGCTTTTCATGATCAGTGAAGTTACAAGAGGTTGTCATGGGTCTGGTGGTACTCTATACCATGAAGTATAGTATAGCACAAATGTACATACATCATAGGCGCTGTACTAAAGATTGGTAAAAGAGAACCAAAGGTTCAAGAACATATCTCAAGAAATGCAAGGATAAGGACTTCTAGAAGGGTGATGAATTTGTAAAGTGCCACCCCAAGGCATCTCCTAACTTTCTTGGCAGATGTTTGCTCAATCTTGACGTTCTGAGCCCCATAATGTAGTTTGATCAACAATGACTGACATATATAACAGTGGTCCCACAAAGTGACATCCTGACCCCTTCAGTTTATAGAAGTCCACTCTACAGTGCTTGTACAGGATGAACTTGGGCAGTCCTCAGATCTACCTGTTTTCCCCTGTTTTTAAGTGCTGTAACTTGCTAAAGTGATGTTCAAGTCTAAAGGTCAGAGAATGTCATACACAAAACCATGAGGTTTTGATCTCACATCTCGTGACAGGCCTAGACATGTACAAAACACCACGGAAACTTGGCATGGTGTAATTGATGCTGTCTAGGGTGTCATACAGGCAGAGAAGAGAAGGTATATGAATGCTGCTACAAAGTCTCCTTCCTGGTGAGGACCTAGCATTGGTGTTTGCCAAACTGCCCTCTATCTACTTTTGTTTATAGCCATTTGCTACCATGGCTCTCAGGCTTCATCAGAGAAACCTTAAAAATATTGGTGGTGGTTAATGCAGAGATGCAGAGATGAATAACTGGTCAACGTTCTGAGAATAAGAGATTGTTAAGTGCCTAGTCCTAACGAGGACATTGATATCATCCCTCCAAATGTCAGGGAACATTGTGGAAGAGGGAAAGGAAACAATGTAGGGGTCCATAGATGAGAAAGAGTGCAGTTAAATGCAGCTTTCTGGATGTGACATGGCCACCGCAGTTGTGAACTCAAGGTTCTGTGTTACATGTGTAAGACCCATGCATGTATAAGACTCATCAATAGTATAGCACAGATGGGGGAAGAGTTCATTAGATTCTCACTCCTACTTGAGGAAATACTAGTAGCTAATGACTACTGGGTGAGATAGTCTTTTACATCAGCATTGTAGCCTTGGTAAGTTGTCCATACTCCAGTGAAGGAACATTCACCCCTTTTCATGCAAGCAAACTTAATTAAACTTTGTGGGTTCTATCTCTCTGTCTCTCTGTCTCTGTCTCTCTCTGTCTCTCTGTCTCTGTCTCTGTCTCTGTCTCTGTCTCTCTCTCTCTCCCTCTCCACACACACACACACACACACACATACACACATATACATATCCAGGGAAGAAGGGGTTAATTCGGAGTAGGGGGATAAGAGGCAGTAATGGGAATGAATGTGTTTAAATATATTATTATATTCATGTATAAAATGGTTAAAAAGTAAATGACAAAATATTCTTAAAAGTCCCCTTGTGAGCTGTTAATTCCAAAAATGATCCTAGGCACAGTGTGGGTTAAACACCCAATTCGTTTCATGTAAAGCCAGTGAGAAAAATTCCTGAATTTGAAAGTTCAAATGGAGGCAAATATATCTCAATTATTTGATGGGAAGCAATGAACTTGGCCCACATGTACAGCAGAGAGGATTTTACTGAGCTTTCTGTAATGAGAAGTGCAGGACTGTGGCTTTTCACATGGATTGGCCAACATGACATACATCACCTGCCCTGAGGACACTTGTGGAAAAGCTCACAAGTTCTCTATTAAGCACAAAGAATTGCTACCCTCAGACCACCACCCTAACAGACTCCCTGTCCTGTCTCAGTTTTTAACTCCAGTGAAACAAGGGCATGATTTATACCCAGCCTCTTTTCTTTTCATGTGGAGCCTGATCAAAAGAATAATTACACAGAGAGGAATTTTGCAGACAAAAACTGTGTGTGATCCTCCTTACATAAGGACATCAGTGTGCGGCTGGAAACCCTCTGATTTATTCTGTTGACTGGCAGCTTCAGGTTACAGGCAGAGAGGCAGAGAGCAGAAAGCCTTCATTCGCATCTTCTGAGCTTCACCAAGTGGACGGCAGCTCTGCACATCCATTTTATATATCAGATTCAGAGCATGCCAAAGTAATTAATCAGTGTTTGACTTGTGAGGAGAGAGAAAGAGGGTGCAGAATACAGCTTTGCATACTGACCTGGGAGAAGGAGTTGTAGAACTTGCTGAGTAGAACTCTAAGTTAGAAGTAGTGGCCTAAGAAGCAAGGTTGCTATGTTTTTAAAGAATTCCGAAAGCCCTTACTTAGCATCTCATACTCACTCTCAACAAATTCGCAGACAACCTAGGTGCGGAAAGGACAAACTCACACTTCCCACCAGGAAGGGGCTTCCTCTTGTTGTTGATATGTTTGGTTTTCACTGCAGCCACAGATTAATCTCATCCTACAAACCCAGTTTTGTCTACACTGCAGGTCCCTGCTTCCACTGTCATGACAGCTGGAAGTGGCTAAAGAAAAACTCACACACAGAATTGCTCAGCCTCATTTTAAATTCTGACCAGTTACTTCAAGTGGACCATTGGTTTTGCACCAGGCCTAGCGCTTGTTTTTGTTGACTGCATCATCCTGCCCTGCAACTATCATCTCATGGGTTCTTCTCTCCTCAAGCCTCAAGCATCTCCTCCTCCTCAGTCGTGCTCTCTTTTGCTGTATGAGCTTGACTCCTGTTTCATGGACCCCCGACAGTCTCCAACCAACACACTTGACTGAAATACTGCTTGTACTTGGTTTTGTTTTTTCCGGTTTGGAAACTTGATACTAGATACTGGAAATTGAGTTAGCCTAAGTTGAGATGCTGAGTCTGTGAAAAATGTAGTAGGTTTTGAACATTGAGTACAAAAAGACAAAGAATCTTCTATTGCTGCATGCTTTCTAGCCACGGCATGTTTTAATCTGTAAGTAGTGGGTTAAATAAATCACTAAATTGATTCTCCACTTTTAATCTTAAAAAGTATTACATTTATTGATTGATTTCGGTCTCTCTTAAAGTGTATGGGGGGAGTGTGTGTGTGTGTGTGTGTGTGCATGGAATGTGTAGGGAGTGTACACATGTGGCACTGTGTGCATGTGGAGATCAAAGGATAATTTGGAATCAGTTTCCTCTTTCTATATGTGGGTTTCCAGGTTGAACTCTGGTCATAAGACTTGATGACCATCACCTTCGCTCAGTGAGCCATCTCACTGGCCTTGATCTTTTAATGTGATTGTTTACAAATTTAAATAACATATATTGCAGGTAGGTGTGGTGGCATATTCCTGTAATCAGAGCACTTGGAGATGCATGAGGAATACCAAGTCATTTTTGTATACTATCCTAGTTTCATTTCTGTTACTGTGCAACAATATCCTGACAAAAAGCATCTTTAGGAAGACAGGGTTTATTTTAGCTCACAACTCTACACTGTAAGCCATCTTGAAACAACTGATCATACCACATCCAAGTCAAGGGCAGAGAGAAATGAATACACACATGCTACTAGTGTTTTGCTCACTTTCTCTCCTCTCATACAATGCCCAGGGAATCATGCCACCAATGGTGGACTTGAGTCTTTCCACATCAATGAATGTTAGCAAGACAATCCTCCACAGACTCGTTCATAGGCTAACTTGATCCAGACAATCCCTGATTGAGATTCTCTTTCTAAGTGATTCTAGGTTGTGTCAAATTGACCATTTAAATTGACTATTAAAGTTACAGAGTTCAAGATCAGACTGAGTCCCTTTCTCAGAGGAAAATAAGACAAAAGCACCACAGGTTAAATTACATTTGTTGTTCCCCCTATATTTCTATTGGAGTGTACTGGTGCCTGAGGACTTATCTGAGACAAAGCATCTCTCCCTGTTCATGCAAACTCCCTTCTCTTCTATTCCACATCCTCCCAGCAGCAATTCCCTTCTCTTTCTCTTCTTTCATCTTATAAACCACCATTATTGCCTGTGCAAAATATATGATGCTGTATCTTTGTTTATTTGTTTCTGGGGTCAGGTTTCCACTCTGCAGTTCAAGTTGGCCTCAAATTCATAGTTATCCTCCTGTTTCAGCTTCACCATACCAGAATATCCTCTCTCTCTTTCTCTTTCATCTCTCTATCTCTGTTTGTCTCTGTCTCTCTGTTTCTCTGTTTCTCTCTCTGTCTCTCTCTGTCTCTTTCATGACCATACATCATTGTTCAGTTGGTATCTCATTGCTTGAGGGTGTAACTCCTTAAAAATATCTCTACTTACTGCCTCCGTATCTTTCCTTTTGTCGTCATGGCTGTTTGATGCTGGGGAGTGAATGAATGCAGGGCTCATTCATATTAGGCAGGCAGAGAGTAAACCACCACTGCCCCAGTCCTCCTCTTTCACCTCTTATAAGTTCATTCAATGCCCAGCAGTCCACCCAAGCAGCTCACCAAGGCACTGTGTGCTGGAGGTAGAGTATGAGAACCAGTTGCTGAATATTTCAGAATGGTATCAGCCAACAGTGGCTTGAAATCTACTGTGATGTGCATGTTGACACTATGGACTTGATAAACACCACAGATTAGGATCTTGTAGTTATTTGTTTCCATGGCATTGGTTTACCATCGGGTCACTGATGGATGGAAAGCCACCAAAGGTCTGTCACTCTCACGTGTCAACAGTCAGATCACAGCTGACTTACTTCCCTCACAACACTGACACAGGTGGATTCTCTCTCCTTGACTTGCCTTTGCACTGGCATATTGAAGCACCTCCCAAGTGTCTATGCTCACTGGATACTCTCCTTGTCCCTCTTGCTAGCTCGATTTTGTCTTCCTGACATTTGTACATTAGAGAGCATCACTGCTTAGCCCCAATGGCTCTTTTTCATGCTTCTCTTACTGTTCCCACTAATTCTTACAATCTTAGGTGCTCAAATGTAGATTTCCAGCCAGACTTTGCCCATGAATGGCAGTTTATAGTTCTTCATATCCACATGACATCAACACTTGAATTACTAATAGGCAGTTCAAACTCTTGTTCAAAATGAAATTCTCAATTCTGCCTCTTATATTCCCAGACACCAAACACTCTCCAGGGATAGGTCTCCAGCTTAACAAATGGCAATCATGCCTCACCAGGCCACAAAGTTCAAACTTTTCTTAATTCTGCATTTTTTTGACACTATGCAGCTAACTCCTAGGCAATCCTATGGGTTCAGTGTTGGAAATACAGCTACAGCTTGCTTCTAAACTCCTATTACGCCTGATTTGCTCCAAGAAGCCGTTAATTTTCAACTCAGATACTGCAACAAAATCTTAATATATTGCAGGACCCCGAGTAATCCCTTAAAAATGTAACACAGATCTTATTCTGCTTCTATTCAAAACACTTTAATTGCTTCCTGTCTTACTTAGCACAAGAGAGAATGTTTCCCAGGCTTTACAAAGTCCTGCCAGGCCGTCTTTCACCCTCCCAATCTCATCTCCCACCACAGTCAGCCCATCAGTCAGGGCCCCTCTGCTGTCTGACAACGATGTCCTGATGCAGAGCCCTCTGCACAGGCCATTTCTTACCTGAGAACTCACCCCTTTTCTAAAGGGTGCTAGGGCTCATTCTCTCCTTTGGGCCAGGAGGAAACTAGTCCCTTCCCATCTGTGTCCTGCCCCCTCATGTGACACAGAGAATGCCTGGTAGTTTGTGTATTTATTTGTTTGTTTATTATTTTCTATATATTAACCCGGTTTATTTGTACATGTAGACATGCATGTGTGCATGTGTGTGTGTGTGTGTGTGTGTGTGTGTGTGTGTGTGTGTGTGCATGTCTGGGTATCTGTGTGTGTGTCTTCACTTGTGCCTTGAGGACAGAAGTCAATCTCACGTGTCTTCTTTATTGCTTTCTACCTTATTTTTTGAGATAAGTTGCTCACTGACTGACTTGTACTGGGCAGTAAGCACCTGGGAGGCTCCTGTCTGCCTTCCCAGTGTCAGGATCACAGGCAAATGCCACCTACCTTCTGTATGTAACTATAAGGAGTGCAAATTCAGGTCCCTGTGCTTGTGTGGCAGGCACTTTACTAAGCCATGTCTCTAGCCCTGAGTTTGTGTATCTATCTTCTGTTCTCTAGGCTTGGCAGACAGACGGGTTCTCATTGCCGTATGAATATCTAGCACCGCTGAGAACGCTTGGTGCACAGCGAGAGCTCATCGGTGTTGACGAAATGAGTGGGATTAGTAACATGTAACCAGCTTTTGGACCACAGAACAGGAGAAATCAGCTGTCACTTTATCTCCTATGTAAAGTGGTGACAGACACATCTTAAATGACAACTTCTCTGCAAGGCTGTCTTTATGTAGAATTCCATACTGAGAGATGCTCTAGGACCAACACGATAATTGTATCTCTCTTCATTCAGACCCAAGAGACTTTGTTTGTGCTAACACAGGAACTTTCCCTTCTTTAGCTGCTACCTACCTATGTTTGTTCATTTTGAGACAGTCTCATGATCGCACTTGAATTGGTGGCTCACTTGCTGAAACCTCCCAAGTGCTAGGATTACTGGCATGTGCCACCACACCCATATCTATTTTTGAAATAGTTTTATTATTGTTGTTATTACTATTTTTGTGGGGAAGGAGAATGAACTCAAGGTCTCATGAATGATAAGCAAGGCTTTAGCCACTGAGATACATTTTCAGGTTTCCATACCCTTTCTTTCAATATCGCTCCTTAAAGGGGTATTTCTTCAGCTAGGTGATTCCTATGGGGAGTATATTCAAGAAGCAGTTCTGACCCAACTGGACTCATCCCCTGGGACTATGGCTCTGGCTGACTTGTGGAATGGTACAGAGAGCTGGAGGGAGAACAAAGCATAAGGAGACAGATCCCAGGACTGTAAACAATTTTCTGTCACTATCAATAAAGTAGTCTTTACAAATTACATGTAGGAGTGACTGGTCCTAACTTAAACCCTGTGTCTCTCCGATCTCTGGTCTTACCGAAAACCCCAAGGCTGACATTACTCAGTGAAAACCGGGTCCTCAAACTATTTCTTTCTGTTTTACTAAAGATAGAAGGGGTACACGGGATTATTTAGGAGCAGGGTGAGGGTTCCATTTCTGAGCTTCCTTCAAGCACTTGCTGTGGCCACAGTGGGTTTGACTTGTTTCTTTGAGGTGCTGCATGGATTAGCTAGCCGGGCTCACGTGATAACAACCTCCTTTGAAAGTCAGCCATCTTGGGAGGTATTGAAAGTCCGACCCATGATGAAAGTGCTACAGAAAGTTAGGTGAAAAGAAACAATCTTGTCTCTACAGACCAAACAAACCATTAGTAAGCAGAATTTGGCAGTTTATGACTATACTCCCACCATTCAAGAGGCTGAGACATGAGGATACCTGTGAGTTCAAAGCTTGCCCATGTTAGATAGTGAGTTTTATGACATCCAGGGCTACAGAGTGAAAACTTGGCTCAAAAAACAACTACCACCACCACCACCACAACAAAAACAACAACCAAACAACAAACCAAACAAAACACTTAAAAATATCAATTGAAAATAAAACAAAACCTAATAAAATCAATCCTCTAAACTAAAGCATTGAACAAACACAACCAAAAGTTATTTTGAGCACAGATATAGTGGTGAGAGCATTCCTCTACGGCTTGGTTAATTTTTATTTTTCTATGTACTTTGTCCAAAAGAAATTTACGTTCTTTATGTTATTTGGAAGTGCATTTTTCTCTCTTCCTTCATTCCCTCCCTACCTCCCTCTTTCCCCCGTCCCCTCCTCACCATCTCACACACAGATATGACATAATAAAGAAGTGAACCATTATTTATAGGGCACCAATGATTCCCAATGTGTTGACTTGTGTGTCTACATCACCTCCTTTGACTATTGCCATACTTCTCAGGCTGCACATACCTGGACAGAGGATTTTGTGTGACTCACAGTTTCCAGTCCTTTCAATACATTAGCTCTTTTTATGCACATAGTAGCCATAGGAGTCAGGAGGAGAGGACCAATGTCATGGCCATTGTCCCTTTGTGTGATACACCCACAAACCTCTGAGGATCAGTGAGAGGGATAAAGTGGTTTGAGTGACAATGTCTCTTAGAGCCCTGGTTTTGGACACTTAGTCTCCAGTCAGTGATTCTGTTTAAGGAGGTTTAAGAGATGGGCCCTTGATGGAGGAGGTTTATCCTTAAAGGTGGAGTTTGAAGATTTGAAGCCTCACACCAACCAGTTTGTTCTCTGCTTTGTGTTTCCTGTATGGGAGCTCTCGGAACCCTGCTCCAGCTGCCAAGCCTACCTGCTGAAATCTGTTCTGCCATTCTGCATTCCAACCCTCTGGAATCATGAGCTGAAATGAAATCTCCCCCCCCCAGTCAACTCTGTCACATTGTCCTTCCTCAGCAACAGCTACTCACAGAGGAGAGACTGACAAATGGAACAGTCACACTGGGCTATCTCAGGGTCATGACTACCATAGGCAGCACAGCTGAGTGAAACACAGGCATCCTGACATTGGCAAGTTCTCTGCCAATCATACTTTCTGCATGTCCCACAACCCACAAGGCAATTGTCTTCAACATCATCATCATAATCATCATCATCAACATCATCAACACCACCAACATCATCATCTTTCTAACAAACCTGTGCACAAGCTTGCCTTGATTATGGGCATCGGTATGGTCCAATTTAAGCTAGTGATATAAAAACCCGAGTTTCTACATCATATATGGCCCACTTTTGTAACCTTCCCAGGGCTGTGAGAAGGCTCAGCATGTAACAACACTTGCCAACTGCCTGTTAGGTCTCAGATAGCCCATATATCCAGAAATGAGCTCAAGCTGACTATAGGAGAATTTCCCAGTGGTTATATAAAAGTCCATGTGGTGGTTTGAGTAAGAACAACTCCATAGCCTCATATATATATATATATGTGTGTGTGTGTGTGTGTGTGTGTGTGTGTGTGTGTGTGTGTGTGTGT
>NW_021604596.1:4948868-4973202 GCF_004785775.1 Grammomys surdaster
TGTGTGTGTGTGTGTGTGTGTGTGTGTGTGTGTGTGTGTGTGTGTGTAAATATCACCAGAGAGTAACACTGTTTGAAAGGATTAAAGGGACCAGAAGGTATGGCCTTGTGGAAGAAGGTATCTTACTGGGGGAGGACTTGGAGGTTTCAAAACTCAAGCTTGATCTTCTTCTTCTTCTTCTTCTTCTTCTTCTTCTTCTTCTTCTTCTTCTTCTTCTTCTTCTTCTTCCTTCTCTCTCTCTCTCTCTCTCTCTCTCTCTCTCTCTCTCTCTCTCTCTCTCTCCTACCTGGGATGTAGTTTTCAGCTACTTCTTCAGCACCAAGCTTGCCTGCCACCATGTTCCTTACCATGACGGTAGTAGCTCACCTCTGAAACTGTAAGCCAGCTCCCAGATAAATGCTTCCTTTAATGTGAGTTGCATTGGTCATGATTTCTCTTCACAATACCAGAACAATGAATAAACTGAAATCATTCTTAAGGAGTTTGTGAAACCAGCTCCCACAGGCCAGATGGTATCACCCCCGTTGAAGGACCTATGGCTCTATTGACATATACATGTGACTGCATAGCAAAACAACCCAAGTCCCCCGGCTCCCTTAGCCCCTACACACGAGTACCTGCTGTACATTTCCAAGTCCACAGTAGGCCTCCTCACCCCACAGGCTTTCCTTCTTCCTGACACCCATTTGTTCTCTTTACAAGGACAAGGTTTCCCTGCCTCTGCTCTTCCCTCCTCTAGCAGGTAGCCCTGGCAAATCTGCTTTCTTTCCCCCTCTGCTCTGGGCTCTTCCAGATCTCCTTAGATACTTTCTCTCTCTTATTCACAATATTATTCACAATAAAACCTTCCCCCTAAATACACTATGGAGTATTCATCCCAGCGATTCCTTTACTGTGCCCCCTGGCATCTACTGCCAAGCTCAAAGGCCCAAGTTCTATTCCCTGGATGCATAAAAGTTAGCCTCTGACATATGCAGGTGTGTGTGTGTGTGTGTGTGTGTGTGTGTGGTCTCTCTGTCCCCCATCTCTCACTGTCTCTCTGTTTCTCACACACACACTAAATAAATAAATAAGTAAATATGTAAATAAATAAATAAATAAATAAATGTGTAAAAATTAAAACACCCAATCTCTTCAAATTTCTTAGCTCCTCAAAATAAACTGGTAGGCCTTGAAACTTTTTTTGCATACTCTTCCAGATGGCACCACAGTGTTGCTCTGCTTGGAAGACACTGGCACTTGGGAGGGAGAAGGCCGACAGTGTTTCACATCTTGTGTGAAAATGAGCTGAGCAGTTCATCCACATCCGCGCCACAGCTTCCCTTTGTTTCTGAGACAATTAAAGAAAAGCTGGCTTTGATTTTCTAAATCTTTTGAATTGTAGAGTTAAAGAGTTAAGGGGGAAAAAAAGAAAAGAAAAAAAATCAATCCTAAGATAACTATTGGAAGCCATCTGAGTTATGCTGAGTTAAAATGCCAAATGCCAAAGAGTTTAGAAATCAAATTGATCTCAGATTAAAAGCCCCCTTCTTCCTACCAGTGTAAGGGGAATTATGATTCCACACAGATGAGACATCTCTATATCTTGACTACAGGGCTTGTCATTTACTAAAAGCAGGTAGAAGATCTCCAATATTATTTTATTTATGAAACAGCTAAGGGGATGGCCAGTCAGTGTTCAGTTAAGTGCTGTCTCTTCCAAATATCTTGATTGGACTGGGCAGAGTTGGGGTGAGTGTTTCAGGTAGCACATGACACCAAACCCAAAATGTGCCTGAAGGCTTCAAGCCTCGTTCCATACTATTTTTTTTCCATTGAGGAAGAAGGCCTTGGGTATAGACCTCATTTTTCTTTTTTCAGAACAAATAAGACTCCAAAGCATATGTACATATGGAAGGTAAACCTTCCCTCAAGGTCTGTGGTGTACCTCTCAGTTGGCTAACAGCTTTGTTTACATCATTTTGTTTCATTGCTGGCTAATGTACAATTGCATGGAAATGGGTGATGCCAGGGGTACCCAATGGCTACCTGGGATGCTGTACTGAGACGGGAAATATTTCTCTGTGACTGTCACCAGCACTTAGGTTTGCTCATCCTGGCTCTCTCCGCCCATAGTGTTCATTACAAAGGAAACTCAAGGGAGAGATGACAATGTTTGAAATGCATAGAAAATGGGCATGGTGGTGGCAGAGAGATGAGGCAGGAGGATCAGAAGCTCAAGGTCATCCTTAAGTACTAAGCGAGTCTGAGGCCAGCCTGAGCTACAGAAGACCTTTCTCAAAACAAACAAACAAACAAACAAACAAACAAACAAAATTTCGTAGACTCCGTTTTTAAGGGATTAAAAACGTATGTGGGAACTGTTTTAATTTTAATTTAGGTTGTATTTTGATCACTTTAAAATCCACAGGAAAGTGATTTTGAAGCTCAATTGTGGCAAAGCCACACGAAGACAAGAATAATCATCAGAGACTTTCACTAGAGATAAAGTTCTACTAACTCTTTGTAGATACAGATAGCACTTTCTAGGAGTTCTGAAGTAACACACACACACACACACAACTTCGGTAGCAGCACAAAACATCCTTTGTTGCCGGACGTGAGAAAAACACATTTGTTTCTAAAAAAAGCCATAGGAAGGAAGTGGAAGGGCCTCGGGGTGCGGGGGAGAGCAAAGGAATGCATACTGGTTCCTTTAGACACAGTAAGAGAGCCATGGCTCTTAGTGGCAGGGCAGAAGGTCAGTAAGTGCAGTCAAATCTGTAGGGCTAATTCCCTAATAAACTATAGGTGTGTTCTCAGCCAAACAGTGTTGAAAACCCCGACAGACAGATGTGTTGTTGTTCTGGCAATAAGTTGCCCCAAGTTAAAAAAAAATCTTTAAAAAGTCAAAATCAAAGGAACCCAGACACCTGCATTTGATTCTAACTTTACAGATCTCAAAACGACTGAGGTGGTCAAAGGAGATTTACAAAGAGTCAGCCCAGAGCAAAGACAGCGAAGACAGGGAAGACAGCATTGTGCTGAAATCCTGCATCAAATGGGAAATGCGTGTTAAAGGATAAACCGAACCCTCCCTCGGTCATGCTGCCTTCCTGAAGCTGCTCAGTGTCTCCTCACTGTATTAAGGATAGAGTGGGATGGACTGCCCAGCCCTGTGTGACCAGACTGTAGCACCCTGTGGGAAATCCTATTGACTGAAGGCTAAGTAATGCCTAGCACCTCTGAGGTAGAGGTCCTCAGAGCCCAGCTTTCCCCATGCGGATGTGAAAACTGAGTCCTTGTCTAAAGTGAGGAAGCAGGAAAGCTGAGTCAAATGTCATTTGTGTCCCTGAAGCCCCTCTCCGCTTGCTGTTATCTCTCTCCAGTTCTTTGTTGTTTAGCCTGTGTTCTGACCAGTGAGGAACAGGAAGATATTCACCAGGAATTCCTGGGACTCTGAGCTTTTCTGAAAATGGACCCAGTACAGTACATTTCCCTCTTCCTCCTGCCTGAATGGGTGTCTGTGCCTGGGACCAGGCCTTTTCTGGATGAAGGGAGGGCAAAACCACAGATGGGGAGTGGGGGATGGGGAGCAGGCAGAGCACAGGCTGAGGCTGGACCTGGGTTGATCTAAGACTGTTCTAACTCTAGGGTATTTCAGACTTTGTTTTGTGTAAGTACATTTCCCCTTATATCTTAATCTAAGTAAGATAGACTTTCTGCTATTTGGAGGCCACACAAACACAAACAAAACACATTTTAAAGACTGGTAAAACAGTGGCACCAGGCCTGGAAGTCAGAAATGGGGTGCCTGAGCTCAGGCCCAAATTCTACACTTTCCCTTCATCCCTCTCTGCCATCCTTGCAGAGGCCCTGCTGGCCCGGAGCTGCCCTACACCTTCATGTTCCCAGCAGGCTGCAGGTCTGTGTTCATCCTTCCATCTGAAGGCACATTCTGCTTATCCTTCCAAGCTCAGATGAGATATGACCTCCGCAGGAAGCCTTTCCAGTCCTTTGCTTATCATTCAAAGTCGGTTCCTTGGACATGTGTTCACAGAAACCTGTATTTGTCCTCTGTTCTTTTATCATGGTTACAAACAAGTATTTGATGCTTGCCTTCCCATGTCACCTGGTATTACCGCAGGCATGTGAACTGTGATTCTGATTATGCAGAGTGGGTGACTAATAAAATATTTATTAAATAGAAGACATGCAGACATCTCTTATTCTAAACTAACCAATGAACTGAGATGATGCTGAGAGTAACTCAGTCCTCTTCAACACCTGAGACTACCCAAACACATCAGCTGAGAACACACAATCTGACTGTGCTACATGCTACAGCTCTCTCAACAGAAATCCTGGAAGAAGAAGCTGAGCCCAGAGCAGTCTGAGAAGCCAGGATATGCCACATAAAAGGAAAGGAATATTTCTGATCTAAAGGTAGTGTCAAACTCAGATTCAGCAAATTATTGCAAGAGGAAAACCATGAGCAGCAGGAGGAACACTGTAAAGGGAAGCAGGATTACCTTGAAAATGTCAACTCCAGTTGGCAAAACACAGACACAATACAGAGTTTTCCGATTCCAGGTCACATGCTGAACATTTAGAAAGGCTGTTCTGTGGGAAAACATCTCCAATTGTGCAGTTCAGGTGTAGAAAAACCTTGGGATTTATACAAACTTGGTCTTCATGCCAAATTTCCAGGAGGCCTTCTATTCCCTTAAGGGAGAGATAACTGGCTTGTATCACTGTTTAATATCACCTCTCTCTGCAACTGGAAACCTTTTCCTAGCACCCTAAAATTACTCTTTTTGTTTCACTGAGACGGGGTCCCATTATGTAGCTCTGGCTGGCCTGGAACTTGCTATGTAGACCAGAACTAACAGAGATCCACCTGTCTCTGCTTCCTGAGTGCTGGGATTAAAGGCCTGTACCACCATGCCCAGCTGAGGTTGATGTGTTTATACTCCAGTAGGCAGTAGAGTACTGAGTAGGAATCCAGTTGATTCCTTGGGCTCTAAATGCTGAGCACTGTTCAGGCACACAATTCAAACTCACTGTGCATTTTATTTATGAATAAATAAGATGCAGATGTCTTTCGGGCATTCAGCAAACATTCAATGCATGGAATCTTTGATGTGAGATATGGAATGACTTCTCTCTCAAGGTATCTGTTCAGGCAGCAGAAGAAAAGTGTCTACCATCTAAGAAACTCTTTGTAATGAGGAAAAAGTCGGAAAGCACCTTTGGCTTTTTAGGATGGTGTCAACTAAAATGGAAATGTTTCCTTTGTCATGTGTAAGTGCAAGGGCTACTCAAAACTTAACATTTTTATTTATTCTTAAATATTTGAAGATAATTTGTATGTTTGTATATGTGCAGGTATGTCTGTGCTCATGTATGTGGGTGGTTTTGGAGGCCAGAAGAGGGCATCCAATTCATTGGAGCTGGGGTTATGGATGGTCGTAAGATTTCCTGATGGGAATTCTCAGAGTGGAACTCCAGTGTTCTGCAAGAGCAGCCAGTGCTCTTAACCACTACCCTCTTCAGCTCCCTAAACTTGAAACTTAAAACTTCTACAGCATTCCTCTACCCACAAGCTGGATGGCTCTCTGGTTCCCTTTTCACGGTATGTGTTCGGGTTCTGGGAGAGAAGGCAGGGAGGAAATGAAGAGGTGGAAGGTGACACACACTAGATGAGCAGCAAGAGACAGACAGAGGGGGTAGGCGAGGACAGAGGGGACATGAAGAGAACAGGGCGCTACAGAAACAGCAAAATCACAGGCCGGTCCCTTCTGCTCCCGTGACTCTCACCCTCCTGTTTCTGACCAATGTGCACAAGCATCTGTCTACCTGGGCCTGGATCTAGAGCTAATTATCTTTTATCCTCACCAGGATCTATTCGTGAGTCTTGATACCTTTTGGGTCCTGGTGGCTAAAATCACTGGTTACCAGAAAGTGCAGTAGCACAGACAGTTGAGCAACAGCACAGTGAGGGAAACTGCCAATCTTAGTAGTTACAGAAAACAAAACTCCTTTTTGTGCGCATGAGTATCTGCCTACTGCATAACCATCTCGTTTAGTTGTATAGAGTACTGATTAAAACATATGTGGACATGTATGTACTCAGGTGCCTGAGTAGCATGTGGTCCTGACATGGTTAAAACTACAACAAAAATACATTAATGGCAAGAAAAAATAGATGACTTTAAAACTGTGGTTTATTTTTTGTAGTGCCCAAAGCAGAATGAAACTGAAAGAGCCCACTTGAAGGAACTAACATGTGTTTAAAAAGCCACATCCTGTTGTTATCTGAGGCTCAAGGCAGAGGAGCAAGAGGTGAGTGTCCTCACTAGCTGTCCTCTGAGTTGTGCTTCACTGTGCACATCTCCAAAGACAGAACTCCCTTTACCTGCTAGCCAGCATCCCAGGTGCCACCACTGCCTAGGCCAATTTTTGTGAGCATACATTCAAGACACAGAATACAGTGGTCAAACTTAGAGGTCTGGAAAGTGAAGAGTCACCAGACTTGATCCCAGCTCCCACGACTCAAGGAGCCATTTACCTAGGGCCTAAAGAAATGAAAAAAAAAAAAAGTCAGGCCTGATAGTGCCAGCCAGAAAAGAGCAACACGAAATACCTGACTTTAATTTCTTGTCATTTATTTATTTGGTTGAAATACATGTGGTTTTACTTCAAGCAAAACCTCTGTCCTTTGTACAGGGAGTCCTAAGAGACAAGGACTGGCTGGACGGAGGGGAAAAGGGTGGATTTTTTTGTAGGCATAAACAAATCAAAACCTGGAGGTCTCCCAGAGCGCTCCAAAGTGGGAAACAAAGCAGGCAGCTCTGTGGTGCAAATAATTGCTGCTTGCTATTTCCAACTTGTGTCTTGAAGTTCCTCCTTTATGCAGCTCCCCTAATCACTATGTCTTCCTAAAGACTACCCAAAGCCTTATTAATTTACTAAAAGAAAAATGGCCCACTCAAGATGTTCTACCAACAGAGCCTTCTTTTCCTCAGAAGATTTCCTCTCCCTTCTGAAGAGTATGTGTTGATAGACTATGGGGGATAGAGCGAGATCATTTATCTGACTGTGTTTACCCCTTGAACTCTAGCTTAGCCTTACTAGGGTGGGAAGGCGGCCCAAGGATTCTGAGGAACTCTTCTCCAAAGCATCCTTTCCATTAATGCTTTAAAGTGAGAACTGTGGAGAGTGGGGTGGGAAACTGGTCTCCATCTGGAAGTGCTTACGCCCCGTGGTGTCTTTAGCTGCAGTTGTTTGTCTAGGGTTTCCCTTCTGAAGCATCTTGCTTTTCTCTAGTGAGCATACTGTAGACAACTGTTTGCAAATCCATTTCATGTCACAGTGCAGAGGCTCCTTCAAGCTAAGCCAGGCAGAAGAGGCCAGCCATGAGTCATACAGTCTTTCCACACAGGCGAAATCAGACCCAGTTCAAGGAAAATTTTCTCTTGTGTTGACAGTAGCCGCCAATGTACATTCTCAGGTCAGGGAATAGTCATCAAATCAAGTTTCTGTGTGGAAGGCCTCACTTCTACATGAAACTTCAGCATCACCTTCCCTGAAAAGTCTTGGTGGATGACAGATCTGAGGTAAACACAAGGTGTTTCCAATCCTTTTCTGGTTCAATATAAAACGTTATCTGGGGGCTGGTAAGATGGCTGGGTGGGTAAGTGTGCTTAATGCCAACCCTGACAACCTGAGCTTGATCCCTAGAATCCACAGAAAGAGACAACTGACCTTCATAAGTTGTTATCTGACTTTCACAAAGGTGCACTGGCATGTGTACACCTCTTCTCTCAGATAATAAACAAATGTATTTCTCAAAAGTTACTGGTTAAAGATGACATGAATTAAGACAGACTTTGAGGATGTACACGTACGGGCATCCCCATCTGTGGGTGGTGCATATGTATGTGCAGGGAATACATTTGCAATGCATACAAGTGTTTATCATGACTTGAACTTGATATCAGGTGTCATCCTGGACTGTCCTCTATTTTTTTTTTTTATTGAGATAAGGTCTCTTGCAAGGCTTGGGTTTTTATCAGTTCCAGGTTGTTGTTGTTGTTGTTGCTGCTGCTGCTGCTGCTGCTGCTGCTTGCTTTCCTGTTACAGCTGTCTTTGACTCTCATTACTGAGTTACTAGTGGCTGCCATCCCTGCCCAATTATTTGCACATGGTTCTGGGGAACCAAAAATCCTATCCTCATTCTTGGATGTCAACTGTATTACCTGCTGAGCTACCTTCCCAGCCCCACAGTCATGTTCAGGCAAGGTAGAAAAGGACATTGAAGAGTGAACTTGTCCAATAATCTTAGGGATGTTACAATCATGTTTCAAGGGCCAGCATTGTGGGTATGTCTGGTCCCTGGGAATATAGTCACTTTGTGTTGGAAGAAGGGAGAAGAGGGTGAAAGGCCTGGAGTGATCTTAGTAGAAAAGATAAAAGGCCCAGGGATTGCCTCCAGCTGGGCTGGTACAGGAGACACAGCCAGGCCTCAGGTCACACTGCAGTGAGAGCAGAGAGTCCTGGATCTTAGCACACCAACTGTTGACCTCTCCTTTGATGATCTCCTTTGCAGAAGCTTCTGCAAGACACCTTTTCCCCAACTTCCTTGGCTATTGGAATGGGGTGTGTGTGGCAGAGTTTTTGAAATGCATGTCTGACTGGGGAAGGGTGTCCTTCTGAGAAGCCTTGTGCTTTCCCAACAAAAGAAACAACCTTCTTTTGTTGTGGGTCCCAGATTTTACCTTCCCCCTGTTTAAATGCTGGTGTGATCCCTGGAGGTACGAAACCAAGAGATAAATTACAGAAGACTGACAGAGACTTTGTCCTTAATGTTTTCAATTACTAGATGATTACCAGAAGTAAGCTATCTCCAGGAATGTGGTAGGGTGAAGGAGCGAACTCTGCGTACCTCAAATATTGTTAGTTTGTATTTTTATTCTGTTATTTGTAGCAAATCCAAAATTAATTTAACAGAAGTGCCTTGTTGAATGAGAAATACTAGCTGAGTATGGTGGCTCACAGCTAAAGTCTCAATACTCAGAAGGCTGAGGCAGGAGGATTGACATAAATTTGAGATTCAATCTTGGCTACATAGTGAGTTCCAAGACAAACTAAACTACAGTATGAAACCCTGTCTCAAAAAAGCAATGGCAACAGAAAAAAAAAGTATTCTGAAAACATTATTTGTGCAGAAGGCAGCTTTGCAAAACCTAGTAAAACTGGAATTCATAAGTCATGTGCTATGGTGCATAACTGTAATCCTAGCACTAAGAAACCCAAAGACAGGGATAGTGCCACAAGTTCAAATCCAGCCTAATCTAAATGTTGAGTTCAAGCCTAAACAGAGTCATGTCCTGAGGTTCTGTCTCAAAAAGAAAAAAGGAAGGAAGGACAGAAGGAATGAAGGAAGGAATGAAGGAAGGAAGGAAAAAGACAGGCAGAAAGAGAGAGAGAGAAAGAGAGAGAGAGAGAGAGAGAGAGAGAGAGAGAGAGAGGGAGGGAGGAAGGGAGGAAGGAGGAAGGAAGGAAGGAAGGAAGGAAGGAAGGAAGAAAAGAAAGGCGAATAGCCACATGAAAGTTAAGCCAATATAGTGTCAGGGAATTTCATAATTTATTTCAAATTTTATACCCAGCACATGTAGCATCATGACTGCATCCATTGCTTCAAGTTGTTTATTGAGATAAAGAAAAAGACACATTATAGAGCTGTAAGTCAAAACTGTATTCATTAACTGTTCACAGTTGAAGTTCCAACATGCTTTTTTCATAAAGCAAAGGGATCCACTAAAGGAACTCACCCTTGCCTTACCTGAACCTGTTTGAAAATACTGAACTCTTCTTTGAATCTTTTGGTATAGATCAAATTAAAGAAAGGAAAAAAGCAAAATATCTTCTGGGTCACCCCACTGGTGACATGATATTCAACAATTTTCTTCAGCTCCCTATGTTGTATGCTGCCCCTTTAGAGAAGCTGGGTTAGGTAATCCTTTTAACTTTATATTCTAAAACATTTGGTTTTCAACAGTGTGGTGTCCCATGAACCTGAGGCATGAGGGTTGAAAGGAATTTGAGGTCAGCCTGGGCTATGAAGGGAGTTTTTGGACATCCTGGGCTAGCCTAGGTTTTTCCACCAACATGCATTATGTCAAATTTCTAATATTTCACTATGAACAAATTTTACATTGTTAAAATTTGTTTGATATAGCTCATACAATCAGTGGCTGTCTCTATCTTAACAGGCCACATCCCAACTGGCCCATTACTAATCTCAGGTTCTTGCATCTTCCTGTTTCCCATCCAATGCTTGGATGTGGGGTTTGAAAACATGCATTTTCCATAAGCATCCTGGGACAGTCTAAAGTTTGAGAACCACCACTAATTCTGAAAAACATTCTGCTAAAAACACTGAACTGAGACGTGGAGAGGTTAAATATTACATAGAGGCGAAAGGCTGAAACACAGACCGAGCCCAAACATAGATACCATACTCTCGTTCTTGGTGCAGGTTTATGTTATGTACAGTGTCCTGACATCAATGTAACCGTCAGTCAGTTAGGTTTACTAGTCTTTGCATAAATAAAATTCACAAAATTGAAGTGAAAAAAGTCTTTAAAATGTTATTTGATTTCTTCTTTTTTTCCCTTTAGTTGTCATCTGCCCTTATTTTTAAGCCATTCATGTTTGTGTATGTGTTCTTATATAAGTAAATGTGTGTGTGTGTGTGTGTGTGTGTGTGTGTGTGTGTAGCAACCACAGGAAATTCTTGAGTGTCTTTCATCAGGTTCTCTGCCTTGTGTTTTGAAACAGGGTCTAACTGTCTTGAAGCTTACCAAGTAGGATAGGCTGGCTGACCAGTGAGCCCCAAGAGTCCCCTGCTTCTAGAACTCTTCCTAGCACTGGGATTGCAATCATGACCCACCATGCCTGACTTTTAAAAGTCCGTTTTTGAGACTGAACACAGGTTCTTGCATTTGCACAGCAAATACTTAATGGACCATGCTATTTCCCCAGTTTGTTGTGTTTGCCTGCATGCCATCTTAATCCTTTCTAGTCATTCTTTCTGTTTTTACACTTATGTGTGCTTCTGTGTTACTGGCACATGTCTGCAAGGCCAGAAGAGGAGGTTGAATTCAGTAGAGCTGGAGTCACAAGTGGTTGTGAGCTGTCCAACATGGGTGCTGGGAACTGAACATGGATCATCGCAAATAAGAGAATGCATTTTTTACTGTGGAGTCATGGCAGCCCTAATGTCTTATTTCTTGTTTACTCAAGAAGCACCAAGTTTTCAGAGACACTAGCTGCCAGTGCCATGATTTCATGGTTCCTTGTATTTCTTTCGGTATTCAGCTGTTTTTAGTTCTGACTTCTTTGAATAAACTAAAGGCTTTGTGTTTACTGTGCATATATGTCTCTGCTAATCTCTCTTGGAAAGGCTTGATGGAAATCATTATCCTAGTCTCTGATTTTAAACTGCCTCCCGGTAGTTTAAGAAAAGTTTGTCCATTGTAGATGTGGCATTTTAGAATGGATGCCTCTGACTGTGTCTAAGTTGCTTATTTTCCCTGTGTGTAGGCGCACTATCATCTCCTTAATACTTGTGATTTATGCAGCCTTTCTTTTATTCCAAGTCAATAAAAAGGTTCTCCAAAATCTTACGTTTAATTCTGGTATGTCTGGAATACATTGCCTATGGCTGGCGCAAATAGGAGTGAGCTCCGTGAGAAAGGACAACAGTGCTTATTAGTGTTTCAGTGCCAACAAGGCCATTTACAAGGCAAGATAAAACAAACTGGGGTAAACACGCCAAATCAAAAGAAGGTTAACAGCATTACAATTCCAGCAACTTACCAGCACTGTTAGTCACTGTTATGTCATCAGGCTGATATGCTCAGCATTTCTCAAATGTTTCTCAATCAAAATCTGTCCATGTACCTTACAGAGCATCAAAATACAAATGAATCACACGCAGCAAGTATCTTAAAAGGCATTCAGGTATCTGTTGTAAAGGCTGAGGACCTCAGAACTTGCTGTCCCCAACCTCATGACATTTTTCCACTAAAGGTAAAGCTGAAACTTTCTGGAAGAGAAAAAAGGTGACATGTGCTTGGCTGATTGCCCGTGTGCTCTAAGCACAGGGGAAATGGCCTTTGTACCTGACCTCTGACTCTACAGGCATGGAGAAGTTCATGTGGCCATGGGGATGCATAGAGAACTCAACAAGGCTGGCATCATTGAAAGATCACCCTACTTAGAGTCAAGAAATTTTAATGCATATTTTTAGTTTTTTTCTATTAAAAAAAAAAGGTGTGCAGCCTTGTGTATGGCATAGTCTCTTCGTTTGTGTTCTCATAGAAGTTCTGTAACATTTGTATTTTGAAATATCTCTTTTTTGGGGCTTTTGGGAAGAAAAATTGAAAAGAGTTGTAGAAATTTCTCTATCATAGTGTTAATTATGATTAATTTAAGGAAGAGACCCGATCATCTGAACTGAGGCCAAGGGTCCATGGATGTCCTCTGCCCGCGCTCTTGTGTGACATTTGCTTACAGCAGCCCATGATCACCCATGTTCATTGCCTCGAGGGGTCTTAACCCAGGCAGAGTTTACTTGTAAAACTTCACAGAGAAAGCTGCTGCACACTGCAGTAGAATTAGTTAGCAAGTGTGGGACCTCTCAGATCATCTTTTACAAGACTCAGACCCCGACTCAGTCGCTCAGCAGTTCAAAACTCTGGCTCTTGCATGCTGCCAGAAACAGAAAGATCTCCAAACCAATACCTACTGCTGGTAGGAATGCACTCTGGGGAGGAAAGAACCCGATCTAATACAATCTGCAAGAGTGTGCACAAGTACAGTTTACGGCTGAACTCAGTTACTCCAGGTTGTTAACTTGTCCTGTTCTTTTTTGTGCCACCCACACAAAGAAATGCATTCTATTCCTGAGCCTCTCCTGCACACAGTGCAAGTTGTTTGCATTTCTCTTAGCTTATTTTAGCCATCTTGGAATCCCTCCTCATCCACTCTACCTTGGTAGTTTCAATTCATAGCTTATAAACAACAGTCCACAAATTAAGAAACACAAATTACACTAGCCAGTAAATATATCAGGGAAGGCAGCAGCGGACCACTTACTATGCAGAAAAGTGTGATATTGTTACAAATTATCACTTTCAACATTCTCAAAAATAGGCATCATACTCCATTAATATTTCTGCTACAGGAAGCAATAATTTGGTCTCCATATACTAAAAATTCCTATTTTCAGCATTAGATGGCCTGTGTTCTTTCAGGAGAGGAGTTTGAAGAGACAGGCCCTCTCCTACCTCTGCCCCCTTTTCAAATGGTTGGCAAAGGGCCAGGATTTAATATTTATGCTGTCACACTAACCCTAAGAAGTTCAAATTGTTACATAACTATGCTCTCTCTTTCTCTCTCTCTCTCTCTCTCTCTCTCTCTCTCTCTCTCTCTCAGTGGTGTAGTGGTGCATATGTATGTATGTATTCAAGCATGTGTATGTGTGTATGCATGTGGGGGGGGTCAGAGGACAGCCTCAAGGGTTGTAACTCAGATGCTATCTGCCTTATTTTGAGCCAGGGTCTTTCATCCTGGAGCTTACTGGCTAAGCTAGACTACAAGGACAGTGAGCCCAGTCTCTCTGTGCCTTTTCCTTCCCAGTCCTGGGATTACAAGTGCACACCCCACCTTATTGCCAGTATTTTTTGACTCAGGGTTCTGGGATCAAACTTAGATCTTCCTTGGGAGGCAGGCACCTTCCCTAATCCCTGTCTACTATTAAAGCTGTCATTCAGAGAGCTCACGACACTAGACAGAGACAGCTTTAGAAATAGACAAACTACAGAATAGGCCAAGTAATGCTTACTGCACGATGACACCTGTCCCTTACTTCACAGAGGAGAGTTGAGCCAGTCAGAAAATGTGATGGAAAAAACAGCCAAGTATTTCTTTGCAAATGACTCCTGACAGGGGCTTAAACTTTCAAGTGAATGACCAAATAAACCAAGGATGAGAGTACATGGAGCTTTAGCAGGCACAGAGAGAGCCATGCTCACACCAAGATACAGAGATGCATAAGGACCAGAGCCTATACAACTAGTGAAGACCCTCTAGCCAGGGCTCAGCTGGATGGCTGCAGGATGGCTATGTTCCTAGTGATGAGAATTAACTAGTTGTACCTGAAAACAGTCTACAAGTTCCAAACACTAACAGTGTCTGAATACAGATTGGCTTAGTGACAAGTCTGATGGCTGTTGTGACCTGGATAAAAGGCTGTGCCGTGGGCTGTAGCAGGTATGGTTCTCCTACATAATCTCACAGGCATGCAAAACATGGCAAGAAATGGCCCATTCATCAACAAATGCACCAGCTACTGGACCTCTGTAAGAAATGCGTTGTTTGGTGGAAACAGGACTTGGAATTCTTTCATTGATGAGGGCTCCAGAGCAGGAACACTCTTGAATGGAGATGAGCTGCAGTTTAAAGAACCCTAAGACAATAGGAAAATCACGTCTTCATTAAGTGAAATTTCTCCCTCACATATTAAAATTGAACCACTAACAAACAAAAGAGAGGAAATATGTGATTATACAATCACAGCCTACCCATTTCAACAACGTGGAATTGCTCAGTTTTTAACTAGAGGATGGGGGTCAGAGACAGGAAAAAAAGAAAGGCAATCTCTCTTTAGTATCCCCAAAGCAACCAAAAAGTAAAACTTAAACAAGTGAAACGTAGTCACCTTCGGCCAAACGCACATAAGGCTGTCTTCCCTTCACTTTTGAGGCCACTATTAGCTGGCTGGTGCTGCCCAGAGGTAGAAACCTCAGTAGGATCACATGGCAGGGACCCAGAGGACTGCTCAGCCTTCCCTTCAGTGGCACCATTATCCTGTGACTGGTTTGAACTAGTCTCACCTTAGGCTGGGACCATAAGCTGATTCTGATTATGAAGAGATTGTCTCCCAAACGTGGCGGGAGGTACACTCAGCCTCTGGAGAAGATGCATTGGAGGTCGGGCTCTCTTTTACACGTCTCAGCCTCTGCTCTGGCCCACTCAGCCCACCCCCGTGTTGTTCTCTTAGGCTGCCTAGAGCAATGTAACAGTTTTTCCTACATGAAGAGGCATCTGGTGAATCAATTTGAGATGGGATTTCACGACAACTCTAAGAAGAAGGTGGTGACTGTCAGCGGGGACCCTCTCTACGCTTTCTATGCTCCAGCATTCAGGATGCTGATATGTTTTATGATGGGGTGTGGATATCTCATTTAACTTTCTCTTTTCCCTCCTACCACAGCACTGCAACTTTCAAAGGAGATGAGCAAATTTTCTACCTGTGGGGTTCCAAGAAAGAAACTTTTTAAAAACTCAGAAACCTGAGAAGGGAAGAATGTGTATGCAAATAGAGCTGATTTGAATACAAATGCATTTGGGTTGGATAAACTGCCAGACACTGAAGAGCAGAAAGTTGGCAACACAGTGCGTTTCATGGACTACAGCAATGATGTTTTCTTTGTCTTGCTTATTTTGCATGTGTATCAGTATGCATGCATGCGAGCACAAGCACGTCTGTGAGTGTGTGTGCACATGGGGGATCTGAGACGGACATGACACTTCTTCCATGGCTCTCCATCTTATCACTGAGGCAAGGTCCCCAGTTGAACACAGCTTTCTCCCTGTCTGTCTTCCATTTTCCAAGCTCTGCAATCACAGGTAGAGTGCCACAACCACCTAGCATTTACATGGACATGACATTGGGGATTTGAACTCAGGTCCTCATGTTTGTGAAGCAAGTATATGATCCATTGAGCCAGCTCCCCAGTCTGCCTCTGCCACTCCACTGCCCCACCTTAGTAGCTCCAGAGAATTAAAGATGCAGAAACTACTCAGAGTTGTGAAAGTCCTTAAAAAGAAGGAAAGACAATTATGAAAACATTGCTGGGTGTCTTTGTACTAGGAATTTCACAGCAGGTGACACAGATCAGCCGTCCTTTTACAGTCTTTATAGCCTGGATTTGTGACTACACTGGAGATTCCCGCCATTTCTGTGAGTCTTGTCACTCTCCATCTAGGCATCTGCTTCAGCTCCCTGTCCAGCCTCAAGGGATGTGATATGACCTACTCTGGGGATGGTACTTGTATAATGGCTACTGAAGGGACCAAGGTCTCCTTCGGTTACCTCTGGCATTCCAGTAAATGACCCACCCAAATGTCTTCATTTTCTTCACGTTTCCTTGAAATGTGTTCTGGGCTCAGCTTCTGTTACAACTTCATTTTGCTTGCTGTTCCTTCTAAGTCTCTTTTGGGGTGGTTCCTCTCTGTGTTGTTGTTGGTTTTTTTTAACTTCTAAATGTTGAGTGCCCTACATCTCAGAGACTTTGCATTGAGTATCATGGCTTTTAGTCACACCTATGACTCTAGACATTGTTGACTGACAGATTTGCTTGTGATCTAGCCAGATCTCCTGACTTCCAGACACACAAATACCAACAGCTTCTCTTAGATGCCCCAGGCCTACCATGGCCAACGCTGAGCCCTTGTTCTTTCTCCCAATTCCTCCTCTTTCTTAGTAAAAGACAGTCCAGTCTTTCTATTTGCTCTAGTGAAGATGTGGAGTCTGTTAATTCCTTTTTTACAGCCTCACATCCTATCCGTTAAAGTCACTGTTGTTTCTAAATTACCCCACAGTCCAACAAACCACACCAACATGCTCTTCTAGAATCTGCCACTTCTTATCCATGATGCGCCACAGTTGTATGGTCTCCTTCAACACCCCGACTTTTATCCTCTTCAGTCATTTCTAACAATGGCTAGAAAGTTCATCTGATCCTTCAGTCAGCAGATGCTATTTTCCTGGTTAAATCAACCCCTGGCCTCATTCAGGTTAAAGAGCAAAGGCAGAACTATAGGATCCACTTTGGTTCTAGAACATTCCAGGGAATTCTGTCTCACACAAGCCTGCCTGGGTTCTTTCCCCCCTCTTTTCTGTTGGCCACCCTCCCTTACCTCCCTCAAGTTCAAGATCAAATGTCCCTTTTCAGTGGGCTCTAAAGGCCCTCCTCTTTCACAAAGACCCCTTCTCCAACTGAATAGCTGGCTCTTCTCCCTGTATGATATCCTGTAATCTTTATTTTTATTTTTTGTTTTCTCACAACACTCAAGTGACACATGAATAGAGATTTTTGTTTGATAGACACACACATGTCTAAATCAAGAATGGTGTCCTAAGCCTTTAATGTCAGAGCTCTGGAGGCAGAGGAGAGAAGGCTGCGAGTCAAACCAGTCTAAGCTATTCAGGAAGAATCAATCTCAAACACAAGCACAAAAACAAATGAATAAAAAAAAATATGTCCGGTTCACAGTGGCTGTGTAATAAATATTTCTTGAGTGGATTGATGCCTCTAAAAGTGTTTCAAGTGTGTTTGACGTGTGTTATCAAACCCATTGGCTGGCACAGCTAGACACAATACTGTGTCATTTTGCAAGATCTGACCTTATGTTGGTCAGAATTTTCACTCAGCTTTCAAATTTTATTTGGTCAACTGCCAGAACCTTAAACATTTTAAGAAAGTGTGCCAGATTATGATCTGAAAAACCAAACAACAACAGTCAGTGTTTAAACATCTTCCAAGGAAAATGTCAGCATCAGGCCTCAGAGTCAGAGACCATGGACTTGGCCATGAGAGTTTCCAAAAGCTGGAAACACAAGGAAGCTCTGGAAAGCAGCAAACACCAGCATTTGGTCTTAAAATGATTTAACACACACACAAACGGTCCCATGCTTTTGGAGACCTGGAATGCAGTGCTGCAGGTTTGCTCCAAACCAGTCATTTACCTAACATTACTCTGACCCTTGCACTTCTTGAAGCTGCACAGTGAAGCTGTTTAACCCTTCAGCTTGGATGGCTGTCTTTGCGCTGTAATCGGGGACTAAAGTGAAGTCAGGACAACCCTCTACCTTTCTGTTGACCCCTGGAGATGGTTGCACATGCAAATGTTAGCACACATCTGTCCAGAATTCCGTTGCAGTGAGACCATTTCTATTTCGCTTTTTCACTCAGCAAATACTTCTTCCATTCCTTACTGTGGGATACTGAGCTCTGGTTTATTTGCTATTTTTCTTTCCTTGACTCTCTCAATGAAGAAACTTTCTGTGGAAAGCTGATCACATGAACAGCTGTTACTATGGAAACAAGGGGACAGTCACAATGGGAAGTGGCATCTCATGCACAGAGAAAGTGTGGTATTACTTAGCACAGCAATGAAACAGTTGGGCCTGAGTCTGGAAGTCAACACAAGCTTGTCTCTCTTTTGTGGTCTTGAATTTCCCCACCTATTAGCTTCCCACTGGCACATGTTTGGAAAGAATAGTATATTTACTTTTGAAGACATAATTAAGAAGTTAAATTATATTAAAAGAGACCATATTTCTTGAACTTTATCCTTAACCCCAAATAGTAATTTCATGTAAATGAAAGCAATTGATTTCCACTTGTTCAAAGAAATGGCTGCTAGTTTTAGAGAGAGCTTCTTTCCATTCTTCCTTTCCCTTGGTTTATTTCATTTTGTTTTTCTTTTCTCTTGAAGTGTTTTCCAAACAACTAATCAAAAAACAATTAAGTAAGTTCTGGAGTGAGAGAGCTAACCTGGAAGCCAGATTATGCCCAGTCCAAACTAGGTAACAAAGGTAACAAGGCAACTGACTGGTGGGAGACTCTTTCTCTTGCAGCGTGGGTGACCTCATCAGCCTAACAGAAGCTAACTTGCAGGACACGTGTTATATAGCAAGGATACAGAGTTCCTATGAATTCTGTGACAAGAGGAACACACTTGCTTTTCTGTTTTTTGGACACACTATGGAAGTTAAAATATTTCATCTAAGCAGGACTGGAGCCATATGCTTTTAACCCCAGCACACAGGAGCTTGAGACAGAAGAATCCAATGTCATGCACAGCTCCAGGAATACCAAGCTACCCTGATCTATATGAGACCTAGTATGTTCTTTCTGTCTACTGAATTGTTTGAACTGTTGTCAGGGTCAGATTCTCAGGTTTACATTTTTATAAGGTATAATTTGGTTTTATTGTAGGATAGTATCATCCTGTTTTCCTACTCTTTTCCTTTGATTCATGATTTCTTGGTATTTTTATTTATTCCTCTCTCTCTCTCTCTCTCTCTCTCTCTCTCTCTCTCTCTCTCTCTCTCTCTCTTTCCCCCTGACTCTCCTCTCCATGATTTCTCTGTGTAATAGTCTTAGATGTACTAGAAGTCACTCTGTAGACCAAGCTGGCCTTGAACTCAGAGATCTGCCTACCTCTACCTTCTGATTGCTGAGATTAAATGTGTGCACCATCATGGCCTGGTTTTAGTTCTACTTTAAAGTATTCTCATTCTGTTTTTCTATTTTTTTCTTACAGGTGCACATTGCCATGTCTGGCTTTATGTAGGTTCCAGAGACCACAACGGAAGCCTCATGTTTATGTGGTAAGCACTTTACCCACTGAGCACTTTACCCATCTTCTTGGACCGAGTGTCACCTTTAATTGTTGTATAATATTCCACTGTGAATTGTGATTCTGACTCAGGTCCTAAATATGGACTCGGTGGGGATTTAGGTTGTATCCTCCCTCCTACTGTTGCAAAAATGCAACGGAGACCAACCTTCACACTCAAGTCCCTTAACAAAAATAGCTAACACCATAACTGATGAGTAGTTATTAGACGTTGCCTCCTTTTCACAGGTTTATCCTGACACTAGGAAATGTCTTGCTTCCTTGTTGGGTGCTCAGGCTGTGTGACAATAAAGACTGAGGTTACATCAGTGCCCTCACAGGTTTAATTCCTCTGAGTGGGAACCTGGAGGAGTGTGGAAAAGCCACTGCTGCTCTGTTAATGTCCCCTAATTTGCACATATCTGCTGCATGAATAGTTCTTCTACAAAAGTGTCTGTCATGCTGCCAATCAATAGAAATGCTTTCTTTTCATTCTCCATCCTCCTTTCTGCTCAACTGTCTACTAGGATCAGAGTCACAATATGAACAGTATCATCCATGCTTATCTCATAGAAAAGCCACTTCCAACACCCAACACAGTATAATTCTTCAGAAGTGGAGCTCAACAATGACTGAGAAATGTCTAGACGGTGAGCAGGTTAGAGATTTACCCCTTTCTGGTCAGAGGTGAAGAGGAACAGCAGCTCTCAAGCAGTCACACGTGCCTGAGGGGACAGGATGAATTGTGGACTTGGAAATAGGTGCAGACTCTGCAAATCTTCAGGGGAGAAGATCGACATTTCAGTGAAGTAGCCACCAGAGACTACCTGGTCCATTTCTCTTTTCTAGGGAAAGCAGTTAATGCCGAGGTGACTGTCATGAAGAGACCACTGCTTCTGCTTAACCTCTTGGTGTTTCCCACTCTGTGAGGATGGTCTCTGCCGACATATAGAGAGAAAGCTACACAAATTGTTTCTTGTGTGTAGCCACATACTATACTTTTAAAGTTTAACCCAGGATTATAAAACAGCAAAGTGACTGGGCTCCTTCCAAGGAAAGCTGGGAGTGATTTCTTGGGGCTGGACTAAGCTAGATTGAGGTCCAACACTCCAAGTGAAGTTCTAGTAGACCAAAGTTTCATATTTGACACAGAGTATAGTAAGTATCTTCTGGGATTGTTGGAGTTAAGTGGACTCACACATTTAAACATGTATCTCTTTAAAATTCCAATCAAGCTGGTGTGGACTGGGAACTGGTTCCAAAATACCAGAAAGAGAAAACAGAAGCCTGATTCTCCATTTCCATAATTACTTCTCCCCTTTCATACCTTGTAAACAAATGTTATGGTTTCTTGAGTTTAAAACAGAAATGCTAACTCCCTGCTCTGTGCAGTTACGGTACAAAGATAAATGTTGCAAGAATTATTCATTCACATGAGGAGCGTGACATTTCAGACACGTTTAAAGTCTAATAAAGCTGAGTGCAGCCTTGCACTCAAGGCAGCAGCCGCCGGAAACAGCTCTGTTAGGAGAGATGGGGTGCAGGTTCAGTTACTTGAGAGTTGTAAATGACATCGTGTCATTTCAGTGTCGTGATGGTACAAAAAAAGAGGACTCTTCCAGTGAGTGTGAGAAGAGACTTGTGGAAGATGCACATGTGTGCGTGTGCATGCAGTATGAGTATGTGTGCATATGTGTATGCATAGGTGATTATGTGTTCATATGTGTGCACATGTGAGTGTGTGTACATATGTGTGCATGCATTTGTGCATGTGTGTGCAGTGTGCGTATATGTAAATGCATTTATGCATGTGTGTGCATGTGTAAGTGTGTGTGCATATGTGAGTGTGTATTTATGTGTGTGTACATGTGTGTGCATGCGTGAGTGTGTGTTTGAGTGTGTATGTGCATGCATGCATATGTGTATATGTGCCTGTATGTGTATTTCCAGGTATATGTTTAGGTATTATGCATACATGTGCATGGAAGATGTATTATGGAGGTGGTATGTGTACATATCAGTGATTCTCAGTCTTCCTATTACTGGAACCCTTTAATACAGTTCCTCATGTTGTGGTGACCTCCAACTACATAATTATTCTCACAGCTACTTCATAGCTATGGTGAATTTGCTACAGCTGTGAATTGTGATGTAAATATTTTTGGAGACAGAGGTTTAACAAAGGAGTCGTGGACCACAGGCTGAGAACCACCAGCATACACGGTCTTGTGAGCATGTGTACATGTAGGGCATACATGAACATATGTGCATGAAAAACGCATCACTGTGTGTTTGTAGGGAGTAGGTAGAGTGCAGATGTGCCTGTGTGCACATAAAAAGACGCATCATTTTTCCCTTATCATACACTGTAACAGATTCATAACTGCTGTGTTTAAAATCACTTTACATGGAATAAAAGATGTCTTGGGCAGAGCCAAGTCTGGAAGGACTAACTTGGTAGACTGAGAAGTCAATGAGACAAACATGAGTGCTCTGGCATCCCATGCACTATTGCTGCCCCCGCCTTTCTGCTTAAGAGCTCTTCTTGTTTCCTTGTATCCTTACTTCCTATGTTCAGGATAGTCATTCTCAATCCAGGGGCCTCACCAGGGTCCCCAGGAACCCTGCTGAACTAGATAACTCCTCCTCAGCATCTGACACAGTAGGTTCTGGTAGTCTCACAATTAACCAATGTGTTTGCAAACGCCTGGCTCACTGCTCTCACCTGAGCCCCGGGAGACCCCAGCTCTAGTGAGTAGCTCAGGTTCTTGACAATCGAATCAGAGATAAAGGTGGTTCCAGCTTTCAATTGTCATACAGAAGGAAATCTGGAGAAACTGATGCATGTGTATAGAACTAACCTTTTGTCTAAACCTGCATAGCAACTTCCAGTGTGGAGAAGGTTAATCTCTATACATGTTTTGTGCTCTGGAAAAAGGACAGCATTTTTCAAGTGATTCTTCTGTGGCTGGCCTCTGTGTAAGTGGGCCAGAGCTAGTCATTCCCCTTGGGGAGCTTACAGAGGAGCAAAGTGGACAGCTCAGCATTCAATTGTCACTAGAACTCATCATGTGATGGAGGATGGTAAGATCTTATTATCAGGTGGGGTACCTCAAAGGGCAGATTGTGAAGATGGATCTTCACATCCTTATAAGATGGCCAGGGTTCATAGGGTACTGAAGGATGCATAGGAGTTTATTAAGCAGAAATTGAAAGGGTTTTCAGTGCTGTGGGAGCAACACAGAAGCACTAAGTAGCCAGTTGCTTTGTTCAGCGTCACCACATCGCAGTGCTGACACTCTTTCCTGAGGACGTTGAACATCATCATGAAATCACATTAGAAAGATTGCTTGGCAGCCACACATTGGTAAGGATGAGCAAGAGAACGGGTCATTGATAAGATATTTTTATACCATGAAAACTAAGAAAATATGAGCTCTAAAGAAACACAGGTAGTAGTGGGGTTGAAAGAAATGACAGGACTAAGATGTTTAAGAAGCAGACAATATTAGAAGTCTGTGGTTTTATTTAAAGAATAGGAAGGAGCGACCTGCTTAGGATGAAAGACCACCATTCATCAGCATAAGGAACACAGGAGAAAGAACAGATTTGGAGACAATAGCTTACTGTGACAGGAAACTGGCTTGCTGTGTGTGTCCCCAGCTGATATGGTTGCTTGGCAGTTGAGTATGTAAGTTTAGCAAAGATTTAAAACCTTGGGCTTATAGGGAGGAAGTCACCCATATATCAGCAGAGAATGGGAAAATCCACTGAAAGCGGCTGTGAGCACCATTTTCATTATATAGGGGAGACCTTACAGGGGAGGCACTTCCTCTGTTGCATATCCTTTTGCCATATGCAATATATAAATTTGTTTTCTGTCTCTATAATGACCTACATTCAGTACACAGAAGATCAAAGGAGATGCTGCAGGCTATAGTTTTACAAAGCATGCCAGGAGATGGAGGAAGGGAGAGAGCTAAGTTTCTCAGGGCATAGCCAAGGGTTAGAGTGGAGTGTTGGTGGTACTGGTCCTCTTCCAATGTGACATTGTCTCATCTTATTGACATGACATCCGCTGGGCCCCCCTCTGCCTTGCTAACAGTCCTGGACCATCTGGATATCAGCACTAAGAGGACCAGCTGCCTCCGGCCCTCCTCACACAGTCATGACTCACAGCGTAAGGGCTTTCCAGGTGAGCCACGCACTTAAAATGGACTTCTGCATCTCAGGAGAAAACAAACAAACAAAGTAACTCCTGAAAACTAATAGATTCTATAGCAAGTCCAAGACCTCATGCCTCTTGTTGAGTAAATGTTTTATATTCCTGCTATTTTACCACAGGATCAGGGCTAAATAAATCTAGTGTGTACAAAATATACTTATAAACAGATCCATGAGAGCCTAGCCTCCTTCAGCCTGTAACAGACACACATACACAATCGATCTTTCACTCCAGGTGTGAAGTGCTATGATGTTTGTCCCAGGTCACTTTCAGGTCACGGGCTTTCCAGACTACCTTAGGAATGCAGATGTGGTGTAGCTGGAACACAGAGCAAAGTGAAAACAGTAAAGTCAATATATGTGCCACTGTGACTGGCCCGGCGTTGCTCATGGAAAGGGTGCCTTAGTCTAAAGCTATATTTTAAACAAGACTTAGGAAGAAAGTAATGGACTGTTGGTCATTTCTTCCACTTCAACTCATAGCAATTTGTTCCCCGTTGGATAAAATCCCATAGATCTTGAAATACATTGAATTTCTCTTATACAGTGCCAAGATTGGCCTTTCTCCCTCTCTCTCCCTCTCTCCCTC
>NW_021604596.1:4978202-4994135 GCF_004785775.1 Grammomys surdaster
AGAGTGCATGTGATTGTGTGTTTGTGTGTACAGGTGTACATGCTCATGTGTACCCACTGAGGCCAGAAAAGGACACTGGGAATTCTGCTCTATCTATAACCCTCTGCCTTTCCCCTTGAAGCAGGGTATCTCAATGAATCTGGAGCTGTCTGCTTTGATTATGATGGAGGCTAGTGAGCTTCTGTCATTTGTCTGTCGCTGTTTCCCACACGGAGGTTACAGGCACATGCAGTCATGCCTGATTTTGTTTTAATGTGGGTTTTAGGGATACCAACTCTGGCCCTCATGCTTGTGGTTGTGAGTACTGTTACCCTCTGAGCTACCTACCCAGACCTACAATATCTTTTACCAGGATTAGAATACTGTTCCTTTGAATGGTTTGCAAATTAATTGGCTACCACCTAGAACAAGATAGAAAGCACATATACACACTTTCCGACTGGCTCCATAACCTAAACTCAACTACGCAGTGTATAATGGCATCACCACTGTTCATGTTCTCTTCAGCCAAGCGCCTCACTAGCATCAATGGAATGCAGTTATAGGCTGCTGAAGAGATGGCACACAATATTCCAGTCTTAGAAATTTAGCTTTAATTAGTTTCATAAAGTTTGGCAAAACCCCAACAGTATTTTAAAATTCTGTACCTACAAGTAAATATAATATTAGCACAGTGATACCTAAACACAAAGTCAATAAAGGAAAATGCCTTAAAGGAAAATGCCTGCTCTCTGCTAAAACACCAAGCCAGCACAATAAATATTCAACACATGCGTTCTAACCAGTAATTTTGTGTTTTTTTCTAACTTCATGGATGTGGCAAGGTATGTGAAGTTGGAGGAGATGTTGGTAGGAAAATGGCTATGATATGGTTAGGGTCGGCTTTGTTTACTAAGCATTCCTGTGACCAGAATTCTGTTTTAGACCTTTAATCTCCAAAAGCAGAATGATAGAAAACACAGGGAGAGGCCAAAGCATGAATGTAAGACCTGGCTTTCTAAGACCAGAACTGAGAACAACAGTGCTCTGTGTAGATAACTTTTTGTTCAACCTGTTAGCTCTGTGCAGAGTTAAAGTAGTAGAAGTGTCATTATTTAGCTTCTAGTCTGTTAGCCTTCAAGCACAAGCACACTATTATATAATTAGCCAGCTGGCAAATCAAAGAGGATACATAGACAAGGGTACCGTGGAGTACCCTTCTATTCATAAGCTCGTCTTGAGGGTCTGTGGAATCCCAATGACCTTGGCAGAGAGTAAATGACAGATGATGTTGCTCACATATTTGAAACACAGTGCTCATGGTTCTAATTCATATATTCTGCTGGCCTTGTCAGTGGGCTCCCCAGAGGTTCTATAAGCATCAGTCTTAAGTGTAGGCTGTGATATATTGATGGTCCTCAGACATCTCTTGGAATCTATTTAAGTTCACAGTAGTTAATAAACGTAACCGGCTTGGGATGGAGTTGCGGGAATTTGTGTAGAAGAAATGCAGGTTGGATGGGGAAGTGTGCAGGGTGGCTTTTGGCAGAGTGTGTTTTATTTGGCATCTTGGCATCCTTCTTCCCTATACTTAACATGGCTGTAACTAGGAATACAACAGCAGATACTCAAATGTCCGCAGCTTCTTTTCTTTGGTTACTTTCAAAATTTTTTAATTGAATATTTTTTATTATATTTCAAATGTTATCCCTTTTCCAGGTCTCCCTTCCGGAAATCCCCCATCCCCCTCCTACTCCCCCTGCCTCTATGAGGGTGCTCCTCCACCCACCCATCCACTCCTGCCCTACCACCCTGGCATTCCCCTACACTGGGGCATTGAACTCTCACAGAACCAAGGCCTTCTCCTACCATGTCCAACAAGGCCACCCTCTGCCACATACACGAGCTAGGTTTTATTTTCACATATAAAAGTGCAGATCCTAATTAAATTACTAATTAGAATCAGGGAAAGGTAAAGTCTTTGACCCCCTCCTACTTTCCCATCACTTGGGAGCAGTTCACTTTCCTTCCTTTGACAGAGAATGGTCACCGACTCCCCTTGGGCCACCCCTCCCTGACAGGTGGCATCCATTTTGTCTTACAGGGTATGTGGCCACTTTGGCACTCCTGGTGGATTCAGACACGCTGGGGGCACTTGCTGATTTACACCACAGCTTCCCTCACTCTCAGGCAATAACTGAATTCTGTGGGATTTGCAGAGACTCTTTCAACCCAGCAGAGAACCATCCGATTTAGCACTCTGCTGCACAAAATGGCACCCTAGTGGCTGGAAGAGATGGCAGGAGAGCTCATTAAATATCAATTGACAAAGCTGCTAGTACCAATGTTAGCACTGCTGCCAAAAGCCCCGGTCTGCTTCTGTCCTGTTTCTTCTACAAGACTGAAAATGAGCACAGTTTACCAGCTAGTTGACAGATAGCCAACTAGCTGTCAGATTAGGCAAACAGATGCATGAGCATGAGCAAACTCCTCAGATCTGCTTTACCCCAGGTCACCAGAACCACATGCTCACCCTTTGCCCACAAGTATATTACAAATCCTAATGAGATGTTGTCTTGTATAAAGAAAACTACAAATATTTAATATTTACCCTAACTGCTGACTTTCCTTTCATGGACTGCATGGAATTCTGGGAAATGGCATTACTCACTTCTCAAAGAATATCTTCTCTGAATGCCAACCAGTGTCTCTTTATCTCTGAATCACTATCACTAGCTAAGTAGAGCACTGCACTGAATCACACTGAAGACCCAAAGTTCTCACCACACACGTGGGCCTGTGCAGTTGCTGGCAGTAAGGCTTCTTCTCTCTTTTGTTTGGCTTTTTAAAAAAGTATTTCAATTTTGATTTTATTTTATGTATTTATCTATTCAGTGTCTAAGTGTGTGGAGGTCAGAGGATAATCTGTGAAAGTCAGTCCTCTCCCCCCATGGTGAGAAACCTAGGGATTGAACTCAGGCTTTCAGCCTGGACACAAAACATGCTCCCATGCTGAGCCATCTTGTTGGCCCTTGTATTGTTTTTTTTTTTTTTTATAATTCTTCTAACTCCAGCCTATCAGGCATACCCTTTTATATGTAGTGGTATTCTACTCATGGGTGAACTTATTTCCTCTTTTTTGTGTGGATTGCCTAGCTAGTTACATTTCATATATTTCATATTTCAGGAAAAAAAGGCATAAATAAAATCTTATTGTGTGGATTAACCTGCTTTCATTATATTATTTTTCCTCATGTGGTGTGGGATTTCCATTTTATATTTTATTAGTAGTATTTTAGTAGAAGTCTCCTTTGGTTCTTTTTGGAAGAGATATTGGCAATGTGCACCTCCTTTGTTCTCTTGTGTGTATATCCATGATGGTTGTAAATTTCATTCAGAAAATGTGCCAGCTACAGGCTCTGTGAAGGGTATCTGTCATCATGATCCTTTCGTCTTGGGTTGATAACACCTTTGCCTAGGAACTCCTCCCAGTGGCTAGACTCTGGGCGGGATGGCTGAGTCATAGACCTAATTCCCAGCACAACGTGAGGCAACCAAAGAGCCTCAAGGCAGAGTGATGTTCTCAGGACTCTAGAAACACCTGCATGCTAAGGCTGTCACTCCAAGATCCAATGTATATGACACATGACCTGGGTGGACTGTCATGTGCAAGTTTACTTTGTAGACTGCATCTGTCCTTTTATCAAACATAGCTAAGTTAGTTCCTTTCCCCTCAGTCAATGGAACTTAATGTTTTATTAAGGCAGCATATAACGGAATTAGTTCAACATGAAAAAAATGTTTCTTACTAAAGAATGACAAACTTTTAGTGCTCTGCAGGGTCTTAAAAGTGTATTTTAGGAAGCATGAGTATGCCGACTGTGCAAAAGATGAGCCTTCTGTAGGAGGAAGAGTGCAGGCTGTTGCAACTTAGCTCACCAGGTATTGGACACTAAGATAAGTAGTATGGCTATCCTCACTTAATCCTAAAAGTTTACAGGATGGCAGTGGTGATTGACAGTTCCTCTCACCTCACTCAGCACTGTTGGGTCAGGGCAGTCCATGCTCTTCTATTGTTTTGCTCAATCATTCTCCTGTGTAGAATTTTCCTTTTCACCTGGGTCATCATTCACAGCCACACTTAGGACAGTCTGATTCTTTCACAGGAACACTCTAATTTTCTTATTCCTCTGCTCTTTCCAGCTCATGACAGGTGATTATCATGATGGCAATAGATATATTCATGAAAAGTATGCCTTTTAAGCGCTCTAGTGTCTGTTTACAGGTCTGTGTTAGAAAAATAAGTGGAGAATGGAATCAAGTCTTGTGGAAGGCAGAGGTAGATGACAAAGAAGGCATGTGCCTGGGAACCAGGTCAAAGACAGAAGACGAACCTTGGAGTGAATCATTGTTTATGTGTGTTCTACTTTGCTTTAGAAGAATTTTAATCCAACAATATGGCCACTTTGGCAAGAGATCACATCCAAAGACCTTCTAGTTCTATTCGACCAGAATGCAGACAGTATGATCTAGCTGGAATACAAGACATGTTCCTTGCACATACCTTTAAACCCTAAAAATGAAGGTAAGGTTAGTTTGTAGAAAAAGCCATATTTGAAAGTAATGTCTAATTGAGGGGCAGAAAAAATGTCTAATCATAGAAAGATTTTACAGAATAACTCAGAGATAGGATGTACTAACTCTCATAAGAACAGCACAGGAAGAAGATGCTACTTACGAGGATCTCTCTCTCTCTCTCTCTCTCTCTCTCTCTCTCTCTCTCTCTCTCTCTCTCTCTCTCTGTGTGTGTGTGTGTGTGTGTGTGTGTGTGTGAGTTTTATCCAGATAGTTTTATAAACACAGGTTGCAGAGTGAACAAGCTAGACACAGGTAAAGACGGAACAATCCAGAGAATGGTAGGGATTCAGAGGATTAGAAAATATTGCCAAACTTAGTATGAGGTCAGGCAGAGCAGTTCTGGCAGAAGCAGAGAGAAGCCAGATTGAATCAGTCAACTTGGAAAATTAGATTGTAGAGAGGCTATAAGCTTCCAGACCAAGGTCTAGGGATAGTTAGAACAGACAAAGAAACTCTTTGAGCTCTGTTAAGCCATATATTCACACAGTTTGGGTATAGTTCTCATCTCTTCCCTTCATCTGAGGACATAAAAGTAACATTTATACTTTGCGTTTGAGTTCTTCAAGTCTTTCTAATGGAAAGCAAAATATTTCATGTATGCCACACTTAAAAACGTTCTCTGTAACTTAGACAGGGCAATATTTTTAAAATTTTATTTTATGTGTATAAATGTTTTACCTTAATGCATGTGTATGTGTCACATTTGTTCCAGGTGCCTCAAGGAGGTCGGGAGAATGAATATCCCCTAGAATAGGAGTTACCAGGGGTGACCATGTGAGTCTGGGAACAGAATCTAGGTCCTTCAGAAAAGCAACAAGTACTCTTAACTGCTGAGTCATCTCTTCAGCCCCGGAGGGACATTTTTAAGCAACAGTCAAGTCATGTACTCCTTCACAGTAATTTCTAATGAAAATGGCTCTATTTTTCTTTGCAAAACACAACTGCCTACATTTTCCCTATCGGAATATTTGTAATTAAACTTTCTGCCTTTTCCCTGAGCATTCTGTGTGTACTAAAGCCTTAAGCTTTAGAATCCAATTATTCAATGTAAGCATGAACACGGGCAGACTATAAAAGAAAAGTAACCAGATGATATAAAATTATGTTATATCTTCAGAATCTTTCAGTGGGTAAGTAATTTTCTCTCTAGTCTTTCATGTGCTAAAAGGGAGTGAGGCTATAGGGCTCTATTTCTGGGCATCTGAAGTACATTAAGTCATTCAACTCTTCTGATGCATATTAAGATAATAACTATTAAAATGTCAAAGGCTTTACTGAACGAGATGGTTGGAAGCACAGCAAACTAAAAGAAAACAGCAACAGTAACAACAGCAAAATACCAACCCTGAGGACTCCAGAAGCAGAGACCCTCAGAAAGGTCAGACTCAAGGATCCGACACAGCCTATTGCCTTCAGGCAGAAAGGAGCGCAGCAACCTTTTAGATATCACACCATCCTCATGGCAGCCACTTTAATGACCCGAGGAAGTTAAAATCACACATGAACAGGCAGATTCAGGTTCTGAATAAAAACAGAAGCCCTAAAGATCCAAGATTTACAGAAAAGGAAACTGGAGAAAGACCCAGTGAATTTTATATGGCCCAAACACCCAGTGTCTGGCGTACTGGTGATAGGTTAAATCATTTCTCAGCCCTTTGTTTAACCTTGGCTGATGAGGCCAAAGCTGACTATTCATCTGCAGCTAGCAAATAAATGCTGAATACCCAAGGTTCAGAAATTACTCTGGAGGGAGACCATGAATTTTAAGTATTATTTTCAGAAGTGGCTTAGGTTTCATCTTTAAACAGTCCTTCAAAGGACTGATATGTTGGTTCTTAATTATCTTTGCCCCAAAGCAATTCTGTTCACTAGACATAAGTTCACATTAAGGAAAATTCAGATGAATGCTTAGCTTAAATACTTTCCTTCTGCAAACAGTGTTGGCTCCAGGGACACATTGCAAACAGCTGCGATTGGGAAATTTCTTCTCTTTAGAACAAAAATACCCCTGTATTAAAGGTAAGCTGTGGTAAGAAAATATCACAGTGACTTTTCAAATGTGCTTCATCGTGTAGTTCTACAGATGTTGGGCCTCACTCACAGAGACTGGGGTAGGAGAGATACTCTGTGAATGACCCGACTTAGAGAATTCCTCAGACAGTGTTCACAGGGTCGTGACAGGAACAGTGTCTTCTGGAATCAACAGTAGCAGCATTTACTGGACCTTTCAGTCTGCTTGTGACCATATGTTGTCTTCCACATATGTAATCAGTATTATGACGCTCTACCATCATCATCTTTTCACAGATAAGAACAAAAAATAGGCTTGGGAAAGGTGAAACTTTGTTCTCTGTTGCAAAACTATTCTAAGGCAGCCTGGAATTTTGGAAGGTGGGGTTTCTGGTTTCAAAGCTCAATGCATTTAAATTGTTCACCATGAAAATTTACTAGGATGTGAAGTATTTGGAGTGTTAATTCTGTTCCCTTGGGCCAAGAATATTCAATTCAATGAAATGACCACAAAGTCAACAGAAGAACGGAGTTCAGACTTTCTCCCAGACAGAGAAGTTTATCTTCCAAGGACCTCGTTCTACTCAAATATGGTCAGACACCTTTCCACCTAAATCCAGTTAATAACACATAAATGAAAGCCTTATTAGGTTGAGAATTAAGTTTGAAATATGAAAATTTAGTTTCTATTAATAATTCAATTTTGCAATAGCCTGAGTTTTGTTGAAAACAGTGATATTTTAAGAAAGTTTAAAGAACAGTAAAAAGCCACAGGTCAATAAACTCTCCATTAAAATGGAGATGGCAAGGTTAAGATGTTTTTTCTACATATAGGAACACAGAAATGAACTGGCATTGTTCAAACTCATAAGTCTATATGCACATCAAATACACCAGAGACTTCTTTCTGCATGCACAATTGGGCAGAGCTATGAATGGGAAGCTGTGCCTGCCCTGCTGACCACTAAGAGTGCTCTGGAACAACAGGCTCTGAGAACTGAACGCCCATCATCTGGAATGCTTCAGAGCAAGAGTCCCAGAAGCTCGCATCATTACTTAACCTGGTGGCACAATAGTAATTTAAAAATGTAGCCATGTGATTTAATAAAATCCCAACCGAGCATTAAACTAAATTGTGGTTCAATAAAATTACTACTGCTAAATCTCATGTTCTCTCCTTCCCTCCCTTGCTTGCCTCTTTTGGTCTTTCTCCTCTCCTCCTCCTCTTCTTCCTCCTGCTTCTCTTCCTCATCCATTAATGTATATGTGCCATAAAAGGGCTCAATGGTGCTGTTAAAAAAATAGATGCTAATGCTTCTGTGCCAATACTAATACTTGGGTAAACTTCTGACATTTCATTTGTAATGCACTGGGGTTTTATATGTTTGTCTGTTTGTTTAATTCTTTTGGTAAGTCTCACACTCCCCCAAACTATGGCTTTCAAATTTAATTTCTTACTGTAACTCACATTTTACAGTCCATTCATTATACCCACTGTATACACAGACACAAAAATACCTCAGAAATTCAGAAAACCATTTCTCTTCCCATGTATCACACACTCATTTCTTTTATTCCATTTGAGTGTAGGTTTGACTTCATGACCAACTAATGGATCGTAGTGAGCAAACTGAAAAATATCTCCCCTTAATTTCCAAGGATGTTCCCAGGGCAGCCACAAAGTAAGAATGAAAGTATAGTGGAAGGTGGATTAACTGTTAAACTCCAAATGATGTTTGAGGACAGTTGATGCAGGAAACCTACTGACTGCTGCATCTCAGCAAACAGAGAAAAGTGCCTTGGGTTGGTGCCATGGAAAGAGTCAAGATAAGCCAGTCAGTCCTTGAACAATCAAAGGACACTGTGTCACCTTCACTTGACAAATGGGAAAACTGAGGCAAAGTAAATAGATGCCTCATTTTCTCAGACCCTCGGTGCTCAGAAGAGTCATGATATAGTCTGTATCCTCACTGCAGCTCCCCGCTGACCATGTCAAGGCAGTGAGTATCAACAGAGAATAGTACACACAGTGTCTGTACACATGACAGGCACAGTGAGCTGCTGACTTGATGAGTAATTCAGCAAGTATTTCAGGCCAAAGCTTAAGGCTGGGCTGGACCCAGACTGAAGAAGGGAAGATGGGAAGAATAAAAACTCTAGGGATGTTTTCAATGTTTTCATTCAAAGTTTAACTTAGGCCTAGGACTGTAGCTTGACTGGCAGAGTGTTTGCCTAGCGTGCATGAAACTCTGAGTTTGATCCCCAGCACTGTGTAAACTAATCATGGTGACACAAACTTGTGACCCAAATTTTTGGGGAGGCAGAGACAAGAGAATTAGAAGTTCAGTGTCATCCTCAACTATGTAACAGGTTCCAAGTCAGCCTCTGTGGCCAAATGTATAAGGTTTCATCTTATGGATTCATTCCCTGATGATTGATGGGCCAGAGCTCTATGGTAGAGCACTTGCTTAGTATGTGTGAGCCCCTGTGTTCAAGGTCCTATACCAGGAAAGATAATAGACAAACAAAGTCTTGTAATACAATTCATGACTTTGCCTAAATTAGCTGTTTTGTTGGTGGTTATAAAATGATGATTTTTTTTAAAAAATCTCTTTCCTCTATTTTTAGAACCTAAAAATCACTTGTAAGGAATTTTCTACTTATCTGGAATGCTTGTATACATGGAAACAGTGTTGCTGAAAGAAAGGGAGATAAATACTCCAAATTTTCTCTATTATTGCCAATTTTCAGTTTTCAGATTAATAATTATACTAACAATAATGCTTTTCCTTCCTTCCTCCCTTCCTTCCTTCCTTCCTTCTCCCCTCCCTCCCTCCCTCCCTCCCTCCCTCCCTCCCTTCCTTCCTTCTTCCTTTCCTTCCATCCTTCCTTCCTTCCTCTTTTTCTTTCCTTCTTTCTTTTGTGATTTTTGAGGTAGGGTCTCACTTTATAGTTCTGAGTGTCCTGAAACTTTGTAAACCAGGCTGGCCTAGAACTTATAGAGATCTGTGCCTCCTGAGTGTTGAGATTAAAGGCATGTGTCACCAAGCCCTGTGGGTTTTATTTTCTTAAATGTCTGCTTTTTTATATTTGATGTGTTCAGATAATACGCATTTGTCCTGCTAGTCTGGTCACTGTGTCTTCAGCCATGTGTCTTATTTCTGTGCTACTTTTAGAGGATTCCACTGGCCTGGCACTCCATTGCTCACCGGAACACAAGGCGACCCTTGTTCAGAAAACTGCAAGGGAAAGTGCCAGGGAAGGTAATGCCACTGCTAGCTGTCAGGTCTGGGTAAAATGAGATTTGCTGTTAACAAGAGGAGGGAAGAAAAACTGACATGAGGTTAAGACAAGTGATGTCTATAATGGAGGAACAGGGCTTCTGGAGAACACAGTGAGACCCTAGTTCAAAAATCACAAAAAAAAAGAAGGAGGAGGAGGAGGAGGAGGAGGAGGAGGAGGAGGAGGAGGAGGAGGAGAAGGGAGGGAGGGAGGGAGGGAGGGAAGGAAGGAAGGAAGGAAGGAAGGACAGATAAAGATAGAGGTAGATGAAACACTGGAATATCTGACTGGACATTCAAGCACTGGGAACCTTGAGGTGATGCTACAGTTATGGATGAGGAAATCCTAGGTTGAGTGTTGTATTTCTTTTGGCAGTGTTTATCTGTGCTGGTGACGGCTGAAGTTGGGAAGAAGGAAGACCTAGGCAAGATGGAAATGTGTGAAAGGGATGCAAACATGACAGACAGCTAGGGCTAAGGTTGTCTGAAGCAAAGGAGCTGTAACTGCACATTGCATGGGTGGGGTAGTGGTGCAGGCAGTTTGCTGCTGGGTTATAAGGAAGTCTGGTGAACTTCCAAACAATTAGGAAATGATATCCACATAAACATAGTTTACTTCCCCAACTTCTTAATTTCTTTTCTCTCTTGCTTTGGTTTTGATGTCTCAGAAGTGGGCAGTGAGTGGTTGAATCCAAGTAGTGGAACTGGAAGCAATTCTGGAAATGGATTACTGAATGCATTGGGAAGAGGTAGAGGCCACTGCAGGGTGTGTTAACGGGCAACTCGGGTGCTGGCTTGGTGGGTAAAGTACTTGCTACAAAAACAACTAGCATGAGGATTTAAGTTTAGATCCCCAGTGCCCATATAAAAGCTGGGTATAGCAGCAAGTGTTTATAACAGAGACCTGCTTCAAATAACAAGGTGGAAAAGGATTCAGGAAGAAGACACCTGAGGTGGAGGGCCGTTGTCCACATGTATGCATATGTGCACACATATACATACATACATATACATATATACACATACTTGCACACACATGCACACAGAGAAATTCACACACACACAAACACACAGACATATAAACACGCATAGAGTATGGCAATTAACCTCTGAAGTCTACTGTATACCCCTGAGGAATCTATTTTGATGCTCCCTTCCACCATCCCAGGCTCCCAGGGGATTCATTCGATCAGGACCACCTTACTTAAGAAATTGTTGCCTCCCTTTTTATCTGAGGGTCTCAACACACAGATATGAATTCCAGGAGTGAGAGAGAGGATGGGATATGCAGTTTGGGGCTAGGTTAACACAAATAACAATTCCTAGTTCTGTTTCCAGTTTACCAGGCTTCCCCATTTTCTCAGAGAGCAAGAGAAGAAAGAATTTGTTCTTTCTAGGGAGTCAGCATTGCACTGGAGCCTGGAGGTGAAGGCAGCCCAGGGAGACAGGGTGTGAGGACATTTATTTACAATGGAAAAGAGTTTTAGTGCACACAGTGGAAAGGCTGGAAGGGAAGTCAGCAAAAGCAAGATAAGAGGCTGGAGAAAGGGAGGATCCCTGTATCAGGTGACATCATAAGAGAGTTCACGACCCCAGAAGCTTTGGTCATTGAGTCAGACAGGAAGAGGGCTGATGATGACTGCCAAAAGGCCAGCAGAACATTTTCATAGACTCTGTGGAAAATATAGACAGTGGCGTCAGGCTTGACTTAGTTCTTAGATCTGTTGTTGCCACCAGGATTTTAGACATCTTATTGAAACCACTAAGCCTTAGTTTCCTCATCTGTACAATGGGAATAAACAGTCACCCTATCAGATGATTTTGAAGATATAATGTCCAACTGCTTAGCTCACTTCTGGCCAATAATAAGCACTCATAATTGTTAACATGTTTTATAACTATCTTTATGCTTTTCAATGAACCTTTTGGCATAATGGATTTTAATATCAACTGATTAAAGGCCCTGGAAGTGTGTGTTGTGGTGGTGGTGGGGATATGGTCCATGTGTACTTATATATGGTAAGCAATTAAAATAAGAATAAAAATAATTCACTCACATAAATGCAGCTACATATCAATTACAAACTACCAAATAGGGGGTGGACACCTGAAATTCCAGCCCACAGAGACATTGTCACAAGCTTAAGAGTAGCCACCACTACACAGCAAGATCACAGTTCAAAAGTCCGTAAATAAAGCATTCATTTTCCTAGTAAGAAAACAAATATTTCTCTTCTAGGATTACACCTGCAGTTTGCTTTTTGTCAACAAGATTGGAACAGTAGGAAAGGCAGATGAGGCATCAAGAATCTGAAATTAGGAGGCCCACAGAGTAGCATGGGGCTGGAGAAAGAGGCCTTCTTCTCATGTTCACCCAATGTACCTGCCCCTTCCCAGCCTTGTCCCAGCTCTGTGAGTAACTTCCTTGAGGTTGTTGATAGATTCCAGAACAGAGCCACTCTGTTTGTCCACACAGACTCTAGTTACTTCAGCCACAACAGCCTGTGGGACACATGTTAAAGCAGAATGGATTTTATACATCTCTCTCTCTCTCTCTCTCTCTCTATATATATATATATATATATATATATATATATATATATATATATATCTCAAGTGTACAAGTGTTCCTTATGAATGTGTATTTATCCAACAGGCTCTTATATGATATATATTGTAAGTGCTCTAAATTAATTTATAACTTATATACTATAGCAGAAGATGTAGAAATGAATCAAAAATGGGAAAAATTATCCAGTCACCTTGTGAATTATGTTTCTTGGACTTACACTTAGATAATGCATTTAAGTGCTAACGCTTTTACTTACAAAGATTAATAACTCTGTCAGAGAAAATCTGAGTGGAGCCACGATTCGCACATTTTTATAATTATTATCACCTGCCAACAAGTATAACTTAGCAAGTCCTTGTGGGCTACAAACATTAAAAGGCCATTGAAACCCCATTCCTTATGCCTTGCAGTCTTTATTTAGATCTAAGAAGTACCTTTAGTGGTCTGTACAAGGAAATATGCATGCAGTTTCTCACATGCTACCTTATTCAATCCTTATAATAGCCCCATGAGCTATTTTTATTATTATGTCCTTTCTATTCAGGTAGGGTATGGATCTGTTCTGATGCTGTCAGCTCATGGTGTTGTGTAAGTGCGGTAACACAGTTTCTACATGTACCCACATTGACTGTGGATCACAAAGAGAAGACAGAACTCATTCTACCATGGGGTGTACATATGATGTTCTGCCCTGCTCAGCATCTACCTGTCCCTATTTCCAGAGAGGAGCCCACTCTGGTGTATGACTGTCAATCAATGTGGCTTCCTGTGCTGACTACTAAGTGAGCACTTTCCCCTGGAGGTGCCCTGAGGCAGCGTCTCCTACCAGAACTGGCAGCCGGGCTCTGGGTCCTCACTTTCTCTACATTTGATTATTCAGACTGTTCAATTCTCCCCCCAACATGCCCTTGTAATGAATTATTTCTCTCATCTGTCAAAGTCTGTACCTATTACATGCAACCTACTAAAACACGGATGTACACCATCATTGCATGTACATTCTAACTTGCATGTCTAAAACACGGATGCACACCGTGGTCAATGCATGTACATTTTAACTTGCATGTGTGGCTGCCCGGGGTTGCCTGTCCCTCTTCTCCCACAGCATGTCATGCTCACTCGCCTATTATTATAAGTGGCTCCGCAATGCTTATTATTTTTGCACATATCACTTTTTCCATATTTTGGATTCTTTCCTCTGAAAGATTCCCAGAAGTGAAGTTACTGAGGCAAAGGGCACAGATATTATTATAGCTCTTGAAAGATATTGCCAAAATGCTTTCTAGACAGACTCTGCCAACCTTTAATGAATTCAAGGGCTCTTTTAAAAAAAATTCAAATGCCTGGTAAACATTGACTGTTCATGTGGTTGTGACATTCTGCTACTAGCTTTTCCTGATTCTGCATGAGAGAATAGAGCTTATGGCTCACACCTTCCACAGGTGATGGGACTTCCTTCTCAGGCATCTGAATTGTTTACCAACATGGTGATTTGTTTATGCATTAACTTTATAGAAAATATTTTACCAATACATAAGTTGACCAAAGTATCATGTAATGTCAGAATATCAGATGTACTTTCTCTCGCCAGCCCTTCCAGAATTACAGTCATCTCTCCCAGAGAGACAGAGACAGTCGCCTATGGACCAGACCTCAGAGGAAGACAGAAATAAGCCATGTTTTGCAAGTTTTGATGAAGTATGTTATCAACAAATAGCAGCTGAGACAGTCCTTGTAACAGCATCGGTATGTTCCACCTAAAGCATTACGTGTGTGTGTATGGGGGCGGTGAGTGGGTGGGTGTTTATATGTGGGTGCCAGTGAGTGTTATGTGGAAGTCAGAGGCCAACTTGCTGGAGTTAGTTCTCTCTTTCCATGATGTGGGTTCCAGGGACTGCACTCAGCTTGTCAGGCTTGGTGGCAAGAGCCTTTCCCAGCTGAGCCATCTTAGAGTCCTAGAACTTCTTACACAAAAGGGAAGAGGTCCATTTTTCTTTCCTCCTTTGAACCACTTTAAGGCTAAGGGTATGTCTGAGAAATAATGATTGTACAACGAAACCAGACTCCAGATGAGGCCAGATGAGAAAGAACATAAGTTATGAACTGAGTGTCCCACAGGAATAGATTCAAACACAAATGGGATCCAAACAGGTTGGACATGGTGCCTTAAGTTTGCCTGGTGCCTGAAGAAGTTGAGATATATCTCCATGACTCCTTTCTCACTCTAAGCTGCTAGGGTTGGCATAGCACTATAGTGATGGACCTCTGCCCAGAGTATCTGAGAAAACAAAAACAAACAAACCAAACCAGGGAACTACTGCTCCAGGTCAACACTTCCACTAGTAAATGTGTGCACAATTATTGTATACAAAGAAGTGGTTTTGGAGACACAGACCAGCCTGCACATCTCCTTTTCTTCCAATCAGGAGTCAAATACCACATCTTTTAATTACAAGCCTGCCTTAGTCTGATCTCAGGAGAGGGCATGGTTGTGCTGAGGTTCAAAATTCCCTCTTGCCCCTCAGAATGAGAAGTCAGGTTGACTTTCATTACACTTACATTTCTAGAAAAACTCTAGGGGATCAGCAAGTTCCCAAAGGTCTTTAAGAAGTTCTGAATGTCCACTATGAGCAGACAGCTATTGAAAGAATTTAAGCAGGGACATAATACAAAAAGAATTATATTCTAGAAACTTAATTGGCAAAAGAGTGGAATAGAGGTAGGGGGAGAGAGGTCAGCTTGGAAAAGTTGCAATAGTTAAAACACAAATGGGCTGAGACTTAGCAAGTGAGAAGTGGCTCTCCCTAGGCTGATGGATGTCAAGGATCCTCAAAGGGGGGGAAAAAGAGAAGCAGCCAATCACTTTATGCTGTGTGTGCTGTTACACATTAGGGTGTTTTTGCTTCTACTTAAGAAGCTACTGACTCAACCACTTTTTGCAAATTCCAAAGTCCTGAAAGTTACAATTCTCTGTACTCAGAATAACACCCCAAAATATCATTATTAAGTCAAGAAATCCTCATTTACAGAGAGGGAAGTAGGGTTGTACTATCTGTAACAACTTCTTGATGCAAAAACAGAGGTCTGTGGTCAACGGAGACCACTTACAGCCATCTAGAAGCAATTTTGTATAATACTCTTAAATTAAAACCATTGCATTTTAAAATAACATGGGGACAATGAAAATATCAGATGTTGCCAAAAGTTAGAGCAAAAAGGCATGGACAGGAAGAGTGCAGAGGGCTTGGGGCACTGAAAAGATTCTACAACGCCATAACTGAAGGCAGAGTTGTTGTATATCTATAAAACCCCACAGATTGTACATATACGTAGAGAGGTAATGATGTGTCAGTTCAGGTTCAGTAACCCCAGTACATGGACAGCCTAGTGCAGCGTGCTGATGATGCCATGTGCGTGTGTGCATGTGTGTGTGTGTGTGTGTGTGTGTGTGAG
>NW_021604596.1:4994535-5011063 GCF_004785775.1 Grammomys surdaster
GAGGGGAGGGGAATCGGGCTAACACTGAGAGGAGCAGGAGAGAGAGAAAGAGGGAGAGGGAGAGGGAGAGGGAGAGGGAGAGGGAGAAGGAGAGGGAGAGGGAGAGGAGAGAGGGAGAGGAGAGAGGGAGAGGGAGAGGAGAGAGAGAGAGGGAGAGGGGAGAGGGAGAGGGAGAGGGAGAGAGGGAGAGTATGAGGATTGACTGTAACTCTGAACCTAAGTTGTCTCATTCCCAAAGGTCTAATTAACTTCTAATGGTAAAGACAAACAGTATTTATCCTGTATGAAATAAACTTGAAACTACTAAATGGGAGAAGTCTGTTAAAAAAAAAATCCCACCAATGGATGATCCACTTATCAGAGGCCCTGGGCAATCTGTAAGTTGCTAGCCAGTCTCCTAGTCCACAAACGGGACATTTTGCCTGTTAGAAAAAGTTTCCACAACTTTCATGATTAACTCTTCTGAATGTTACCAGAACTTGGAAGTCCAGTCCCTGAAAGTTAAGAGAGATGAAAACATCTGTCTCTAGGCAAAATCTGTCCCTCATAGGTCAAACTGGGTGAAAGTAAGTAGCCAACCTGGCAACCGAATGAACCAACAAAGCAACAAACACTGTGGAAGGCGAACTCAAGGAGTAAAGGAGGTGCTCCTGCAAAACTAACCTTACGGGTCCTGTGGAAAGCTTGCCCCAGTATTTTAGCACATTGAACATGCCTTTCCTTACGTGTACTCAGGTCCTGTAAGTTTGTCACTTTAAATATATACCAGAAAAATGTAGCCCTTTCCTTGAAGCTTTGCGTTAGACTTGCACTCCTTGGCCAAGTGTTGAAGGGAAAGGGTTAATATGTTGATATCTGAGGCTAAAATAAAAACTGTGAACTTCTCTCTTTTTCCAAGAGTTCTCTGGAATGGATGAGAACTTTTAAAAAGACTGGGCTCCAAGAGAACTTCTAGGCAATGTCTACAGGCCCAGAATACAACGAAGACCTGATCTGAACCTGAAGGGCTGAGCGGACTACTACTAAGAGGGGGACTTTATTATCTGAAAAAGCAACATAGTTTACAAAGCTCCAAAATTTTCTTGTATGTAAATGTAGATATTAAAATTTTTACATGATTAAAAAACGTCTCGCTTTCAGTGATGGTTGATCATCCAGGCTAGATCAGGTTCTGGGTTAAAGCCGCAGTTTAGATGTCCAACTATCCTGGATCAGCAGAGGTCCAGGAGATCCAGTCTAGAGACTCTATTTGAAAGAAACCGTTTCGATCAAATTAATTTTTTCCCACCAAAGCAGTTGATACTGTGAACGTGTGCTTTTCCTGAGTCTGGATGGAGATCAGGCAGCAATTATGGGTGGAGTAGTTATCTGACAGCATGGCATTCTTTACCAGAGTTCTTTATATGTACGTAGTTTTGGTTCTGAGTGGGTGTGAGCATGAGGAATTGACTTGGTTCTCCTCCAAAACTAAAGGACTAAACCCATAGATTACCGAAATGCTGGATCTGTCGATAACTCCTGAGCCTAAATAAAGCAAACACCCATTCTTCTTAGAGTCCTGTGATGAGAGCCATCCTGCCCTTTGTGGCTACATAGGATGCTGTTCTGTGCACTCCCTCAGCTCACTCATGGTGCTGTAATAAGTCACAGAAGCTTGGCATGTCGCCCAACAAAACACAAACTCTCCTGAAGTCCTGAGCTTTCCCATGGCAACATCACAGTCACCAACACAGCAAACAATTGCTCTGATCCCCACTCCTGCTCCCCCTCCCCAGCAGCACAGGATATCACTGCAGCCGCCCAGAGAACACTGCTAATTACCATATATGAAAGGAGACAGTGAGGTGGGTCCCCTTGCTCTCCGCACTGAACTGAAAGTGAGATCAAAGCAGGATAAGCTTGGAGAGTTTTCCTTATACCTCCACTTTGAAAGAAGAGTGAGGAGCTGTATGTAAAGTATATTCCTAGGGATTAATGGGCCTCGCTGCCCTGATTACCAAGTGGCCCTGGCTCAGCCACAACCTTCATACAAAACTCCCATTCACAGCCAGCCCAGGGGCTGTGCACAGCCTGAGGGAGAGCAAGCCATCTTAAAGCTGCAGCTCCCGTACATGCCTGAGTCTGTAAAGTTGGAACTGCTCTCAGCCAGCTGTGTTCTCCAACAAGAACAGTGGGTCTGCTCTGGGGCAAGTTGCCTCAGCAGCAGGATAGGTGGCATCTCCTTTAAAATGAAATCTTTTTCTTTACACCCTCCTTTTAGATTTGACTGGTGTCCTCGAGTGTCTGTTTCCCTCATATCCCCCACAATGCCAATCTCTTACGGTAAACTGATTTCTGTTCATTCATTACCGTTATCTATGAAGCACAGGGAAACAAATGGACTGTGGCTCATATGTAGGTAGGATTTATGGGTGGGCATAAGATCACATTTCCAGTGATTTTAAGTGTTGTTTGTTTCCTGTCTAGAATTGTGGCAAAACTCTACATACCATCATAGAAGATGCTGGCTTCTTTGCAATTGCAGACTCAGAATTTATTCAGGGCTGTAGAAAAATGTAGGATCACCCAACATCAGAACTAAACTCAACTTTGATGACATGTCATTTGAAGAGAGTTAGGGAGTTACTGGATATAAAAAAAATAGTCTAGAATACTAATGAAAGATGGGGAAGTAATTATACAAGATATTTCAATGATATCTTAAACCAGGAGGGGAGTAGAATCCAGGGGTTTGCTAAGCAATGGCAGAACTCTGAAATGGAATGAAAGCCTTTTAAACACACATGTGGGCAATTAGTGTGTCATTCAAGACTGTATGTATTTAAATATTAACCATCAAGTTCTGTTCTAGTGATAATTTAAATTATTGTGTGTCATATCCTTGCAAGGCTCCAGGGACTTGGATCTGACTGGGGTGGCAGGAGAATTGAGAGAAGACAAATATATAGATACACAGAAATAGCTATGATTTGGGTGACTGGATTCTCTGATAGGAAAGCCACAGTCCTTTCTCTCTAAAAAGCTCACTGTGTTTACTTTATACAGTTGATCAGGGAGTCAAAGTTATTGCATACAGATGATAATAGAGGAAGCATTATTACATACAGATAAACATGGAGACAGAGTTAACACATATACATAAACACAGAGGCAAGGCTATTACATACAGATAAACACGGAGGCAGGGTTATACAGCAGAACAAAGAGATAGATTAGCTAATCAGTAGGAGCATCTCTACAGGGGAACATTCCTGGAAGAGAAAGATATGGTGAACATTTTCTATACTCCATCAACATCTGCACATGGACCACAGGAAGTCTTTGCCATTTCTCTGAGCCTCACATGGGGAAGGCGTTGCCAGTTTGGGTCCTTGACTTGGCATGAACACATCAACAGCACACACTCACTTAGGCTGCCTCTGCTCCCTGTTAGGATATTATTCTAAGTTCTAGCCTCAGTGCTTCACCTTCATCGCAGACTATCCTGTAGTCTATTATCCAGTCATCCTCCTAAACAATCAATGCAATTATGCTGTGACTTTTACAGTAAGAAATTTGCTTTAGACATCAAATGCTAAATTAATGAACAGAGGTATGAGAAGTGTTTGATGTTCTCAGAAGACACTTCCCAAAACCATTTCCATGAATAATACCTAGTCACTTGATTCAGGTAAAAATCTAAAGAAAATAGTCTCTGTAGAGGAAGCCTTGTGTTGTGTTATTTTGGTTTATTTTTAAAGTATGTTTGCTCCTGTTTCCTCCACATCCTTAATAGAACCTAAAATCTTTAAAGTCAGGGATCACATCAGTAATGTTTTGACTTACACATACTAAACATTGAGCAAACTCTTAGTAAATGAAAGATTCTCATTTGTGCACAGTTCAGTGAAATACATATATTATGTATGCTTCTGCTCTGTGTATTTCTGTCTAAATATAAAGATGCTAGAACAGAGGCAGAAGAGATGGCTCAGAAGTTAAGAGTGCCTGCTGCCCTTACAGAAGACCAGATCCTGGTTGCCAGCACTCATGCCAGACGGCTAACAACCACTTAGAACTCTAGCTCCAGGCCATCCAATGACCTTTTCTGGCTTCCACAGGTACCCACACTCATAGGCACATACCTCAATACATACACATACAAATAGTTACTATCACCACTCTTATTCCCCCCAAAAAGTAATAGCCTAGACAGAAAACCATTGTGGAAGAAACTCTTTAAAATTCTGATAAAGGCTAGAGAGTGGTGGTGCACGCCTTTAATCCCAGCATTTGGGAGGCAGAGGCAGGCATATCTCTGAGGTTGAGATCAACCTGGTCTAAGGAGCTAGTCTGAAGACAGCCAATGCTACACACAAAAAAATTAAAAAATAATTCTTAAAAGATAACACAACATACTCAAACAAGATAATTCACTGAATAAAGTAAAATAAAAACTAGTGGCCAAATTCATCAAAACAGAGCTAAAAAGAGAAAAAGAAAAAGAACCAAGTGTCCTTAGTATTGTCTCCTGGCAAAGTCTTGAAAGTTCTGGACAAATGTTTTTGGTGTTTTGGAGCAAATGACTCCCACAGAGGTGAGTAATTCAATCCTATCTGATGTTGAGATCTGGAAGGCCTCTGGATTTTAGTACTTGATAATGCAGTCACACTCTGAGGCCAGGGCTCCAGAATCACTCCAGTTTAACCCCACAGATGTGATTTCATAGAAAGACTCCAGTAACAACATGCATTTATTTTACCAGATACTATTTTGCCCACAACTATATTTATTCAGCTTACCTATAACCAGGGCATTTGCAGGGACAGTGCTATCTAGTTCAGTTTTAAGATCTTGGAATCTATCATGGAAGATGATTATGGTGCAGTGATGATGGTGATATCTGGCATTACTAGGTACCATCTCTAGCTTCCCACAGAATCTTCCCAGTAACACTGCTGTGAGGCAGGTCCTACTTTACATCGTTTAATGGAAAGAGAAGTTGAGCCTTAGGATGAAATTATTTCCCCCAGTTGTTCAATTCACAGTGAATCTTAAATTCTTAAAGATTTATCTATTTTTATTTTATGCACATAAATTGTTTTGCAAGTATGTATGTATGTATGTATGTATGTATCTATCTATCTATCTATCTATCTATGTATCTATGTATGTATCTATGTATCTATGTATATGTACCACATGTATGCCTGGTACCCAAGGAGGCCAGAGAGGGCATTGTGAGCCAACATGTGGGTGCTGGGAACTGAACACATATTCGTAGGCCTGACACTCTGCATTCTACTGTTCATGTTTGTAGCAATTTTGATATTCCATCTTCCATGTAGATAATGTGAAAGACTCTTTAAGTTTCCAAAATGTATGATGTAAAATATCAAGATTATTTATTGTCATATTTAGATCCCAGAAGTCACATCAATGGCTCAGTTTATGCTGTGATTACATCTGAAAGAAAATTCCACTCTGAAAAATAGTACCAACTCATATTGTCTCAAAAATTAAAGTTTTACTAAGTAATCTAAAAATCAGAATGTAAAAGTCAGCTACTTAGAGGAGATGAATATATTAATATAACCTTTGAGATTACTATTCACAAGAAAGTGCCATGGTGACCCCATTTTGTAACTTTATTACCTTGGGCATGATTAGTGCATGTCAAATCTCACCCGATATGACCTGAAACTGCCAGAACACATGGAATCCCAAAACCATCATTCAGGCAGCCACAGTGTCCTACATGAGTTAGGGACGTTCAGTACTGAAGGAAAAAAGTCATTGTAATCCTGTTAACCAAGCACATATTCATAGATAGCCTTTCTGATAAACAAATTATTAAAGTAAGAAGCATGTAACTCTGTCCTTCCTTGTTCTTAGGTTGGCAATATGATTACCCCTACAGCTTTTGTAACACACTATCTTATATGCTATGAAAGTGCTGGGAAGGGTCATGTATGGAGGCTCAGGATGGGAAGACTAGCCCTTAGAAGGCTAAAACAAGAGAATTATAAGTTCAAGGCCCTTTGGGGCTACATAGAGAGATGTTCTAACAAGAAAACACTGGACTAAAGGATCCATCAGTGTGGCCTTTTGCTCTGTCCAAGTCATTCTAAACCTAATGGCTGCAGCTCTCTGAGGTGGCTTACTTTTGTGTAAAGAAGCTATCGCTAGTGTATGATTGCCCACGGTTGTTACAGCAATCAAATAAGCAAGCTGCAAGCTGTAACTTGCTTTGCAAATTCATGAGACTTACAAAATGTAGTTTTATAATATCATTTATGTAGATGGAGAGGCATACATTAACAGGATGTAATAGTAGAGTAGCGATAAACATGCCAAGAAACATGGGCCAATCTAATGGCTAATACTTAAAGACTTCTGCTACCTCTAAGCACTAAGTTAAATACTTTATAGGAGTCATCTCACTCAGTCCCAAAACACTACTTCATGTGTCATCCCATTTATACACAAGGGCCCTGTAGCTCAAAATACAGTTTTGTCCAAGAGTTCATGCTAAAAGAGAGGCAAACACTCAAATCCTGGACCTGGTGGCTTTTAATAATTCCATTCTGTTTCAGTATATCTACATGCTCTAAGAAATAATGGAGGTCTATTCACAGCCTGTCCTAGAGTCACAAGAACAAGGGAAGAAGCTGAACTAGAGGAAAACACACACACACACACACAGAGGCACACAATTTACTGTAATTTTTTTGTATGTACCATGAAGCAATGGGATTATCTAAGGTATCAATGTAAAGTTTCCACGAGATCTAAATGTGACAGACAGATTATCTCTAACCTTGAACATCAATCATTCTCTCAAGAATAACCTGAAGCATCTCCCTGTTAGAGAAGGTATGAGGGGTAGCAAGGGTTGGAGAACATTGCTAGACAACTCAGTGTCTATTTGGGATTCTCGAAGATGAGCTCAGCTGTGACGTGTGTGGACTTTTCCAAATTCCATGTGGAAGGTCTTCACAGTCTTACTTGTAGAATGGTGTTAAGGGACAGGTGGATCTTACTTACAGACTTCCTTACAAGCCTTGGAACCCAACTTGCTTGGATTTGGATTTACCTTCAAGTAAAGTGCATAGGGACATTCTCTTGTTTAATCACCCAACAAGAATCCAGAAGAGTGGGGGTTTTGTGTATGAGAATGAACTCTAATTCAGCTTAGGGAACTTGAAACAACACCAGGCTCATCTCTATAACACATTCGTGTTGCAATGTGGAGCCCACAGCACTCAGTACTCTATATAACTATGTCAGGGGTTTCCACAGGCTGCCCTTTCAAACTAAGTAGGATAACTTGAAAAACCATTACGAAGCTGAGTGCTAAGATGAACATCAGTACAGGAGAGCACTATAGGGGAGGCAGAGTGCAGTCTTCGGCTCACAGGCTACTTTTAAGTTTAAGACAGAACAGACGCAATATAAAATTTACTAGCTAACCATTTTTTAAATGTACAAGTCTGTGGCATTAAGAACATTCACACAGCTGCACAATTGGTATCACCATTTAGCTCTGAGCATGTTATCTGTTTTTATGTGTTGCAAAAATTAATACTAAAGCAGTTTTTCATCAGAAACTACTTTCAAATGTTCAGATATTGTGTTATGATCCAGAAATCAATACCGTAACTATACTAGAATATGAATTATGTTATGAGGTTGTACAATATTATAGCAGCTCCATGGATTTTCCCTTCTTTAAGAAAACATCTAAAACTTGTACTTCACTGTGTAGGCACAAGAATGCCACAGGACAAAAGGATAATAATTTGTAATTAAGAAACTGAGTTGCTTAGATAAATTATTATTACACTAGATACTTTTGGGAACATCAGCTCAGTCTCACACCCATCACTCCTCAAATTACCATTATCTCTGTTTTGTGTATGACTGAGCATAGAGTACAGATGTTTTGTAAAATTGTGATCCCTGACTACCAAATTACAGATATGGGGTCAAAATGGAAATAGTAAAACTCCAAAGGTTTCTAACATCAGCACCCACCCCAAGAAACTGTTAAAAAAGAAAATCCCAGCTCCTCACCCTGAGCATAGCATAAAGGGGACAGTAATGGGTGTTCTAGTGAGTTACCCATAATGCCCAGGTTCGCTGGAACATTAAGAACCACTGCTTCACCCACTACCTCAATACATTTCCCTTTCATACTCCTCTCCACAGGCGAGGCCCTCCACGTAAAATCTCTGTTTCTTTGTGTTTGTAAATACTTGTTGCTGTGGGAATATGCTTGTGTGTGTGATCGAGTGTTGCTGTGGGTGTATGCTTGTGTGTAAGTGTGTTGCTATGGTAGTATCCCCATGTGTGTATGCTCGTGTTGCTGTGGGGGTATGCTTGTGTATATGTGGGTATGCTTGTGTATATGTCAGTGTGTGTTCGGCAGTTGGAGCTGAGTTTCAGGAGCTTCTTCATTCTTCATCTTATTTTTGAGACAAGATCTCTCAGTAAGCTTCCAACTTACTAGTTAGTCAGGCTGTGTGGCTAGTGAACTCCTAGGGTTCTCCTGCCTCCTTCTTCCCAGGGCTGAGATTAGGGGCACACTGCCATCCCTGGCCTTAGGTGCAAATCCCAGGGGTTGAACTGTGATCCCCATGCATGCACAATGAGTTCTTTGCTGCCTGAGCCACCTCCATGGTCCCAGTGTTTCTATTTTTAAATTTTGTTTGTTGAATCCCTTGGGAGACACAGGATTATGAAAAAAGAAAGGGGGGCTGAGGATGTTGCTTAGAGGTAGAAGACATGTACAGTGTGTACACCGGGCCCTGTATTCACTCTCCAGTACTACTAGCATGTTGTAATAGCATTACTTATTCAATTATTGTATAAGTAAAAAAGGGAAACATCTCAGATGAAGTGACTATAGCAAGGGGAATTTTCTCAGGTCTCCTAAGGCTAGTTGTTTTGAGACCCTGCTTAAACTTAACCCCAGCCGATAAGACTTAAAGATGGAAAATTCGTATGAAAAAGAGGCAGGAGTCAAAGGTGCCTTCTTAGCCTGCTCCCCACAGCTGAGGCCCGCAGCTGGTGTTTATAAATCTGCTGCCTTCTAAGCAGTGCCACTAAGGACCTTCTGGACAATACATTCAACTCTCAGTGGTGGTTTGGCAGTATTTTAAGTCGGCTCAATATCCCCTCTCTCCTAATAAGAACAAGACAAACTTGTTTAACATTTCCTCATACCACAGATTTTTTTTCAACAGGCCTCACCCACTCCCAGACAATAACAACATCCTTCCTGTGAGTTGGTGACCAGCTCTGCATTTGAGAGCTACAATAGGCGTTTTACACAGTGGCATTGCCACCTCCTTCTCTTTGTTTCAATATTCCTTCTAGGATAACCTGAAACAAAGTTGAACAGGGCCAGGGTCAGAGTAGTTCGAATTTCCTGCCTCCCCTTTTCTATGGTGCCTTCTCATTCCTTCTGAGTCAACCATCATTCCATTTTCTGCTTAGAAGATAACTTAGTCCAGTTTTATACTCAGACCAAAATAAATATTTGGTGTAGAAAAACAGCTTTGTCTTCATTGAACCCATAGACACAGTTGCCACGGGAGTGGCAGGGAAGACCATGTGCCATCTGGGTCCCCCCTTGCAGTCCTGACTACCAGCTAGAGGACTTACAAAGCCACTTGGTGTCACAGCAGCCAGAAAGGAAGTGCATTCTACACCCACACTTCAGTAAGTCAAACAAAGCAACAGGTGTTGACTGTAAAAGTTGAGGTTATGGTAGGTACTAGGGATGCTTCTGAGACCCATACAGTGGGGTCCCTAATTAAAGGTCATCTGTCGGGACTGCTTTCTTCAGTTCTGGAGAGTGTACTGTTGAAGAGAGTCTCAGCCAGACAGATTTCATGGCCAGTGAGTGCTGGTAGATCTGACCTGCCGTGACACGCATGGTAAGATGTGTGGACATAGTAGTATTCATTCAGAGGATGAAAGAGAAATGGGGGAAGAGATGGGGAGTGGGGGGCCAGCTGTCCTTGTTAACCTCGAAAACTGCAAATGGTGCCTCCAAGAATTCCTAAGCAATCGATATGGCCTATAAAACACATTCCTATTTTCCCTAATTCATTTCACACATATTTTCACTCTCTCGGGATTGGATTTCCCATGTGTTTGTTGCATTTATCTTACTGCTATCTTCCTTCAAATTTTAAGTTTAATTAGTCCTTGTGTCCTGGGATCCTAGACCTGTTCATAGACTCTTTAATGCTTCAGTCTTATTGACCTCAGAGATTCCAAGGCACTTGGTTTGACCTCCTGAATCTTTCAATCACCCAGTCTCATTGGTCAGCATGGTGCAGTTTCCTCCTCCTTATCCTCAATAAGGCTCAGCAGAGGAGAGGGCAATCTGGTCTGTCCTTGTGATCATTTGGCTCTGAGTCCAGTCTGAGTAGGGCTACCCAGTTAGTCCTCAGTCCCTGGGCAGGAAGTAAGGCTGTGAGCATTCTGTAAGCTTCAGTTCCATACAGCCCAGTTTCACATTTGATTTCTTCTCTGGCCAGTGGGTGGATCTCAACTGTGAAGGTAGCCAGAAGAAACAGACTGCAATGTGCAGCTTTCCTAATCCAGGGACAAGGTCTGTTATCCCTCAGACTACACATCCTCCTTCAGCTCTTCAGAAAAGAACAGACTAAAATGAAGGGACATCTTGGTCTTTGACTTATAGTGTGGACAAGTAGAGCAGTGTGTATTCTATTGAATATTGCAGAAAGATGAATTTATTTCAGAAATCAGAATCCTGTTGGTCCTTCCGGAGTAGAGCAAGTCAGTGTTCCTGCAGTCTCATAAGCAACAGATATGTTGAAAACTCTGTGTGTACCCCAGGCACATAGATGGAGATCACAGGGTAGAGTTATGTGCTGAAGGAAATACCATCAAAATAGGGACATGGGCAATGGAAGTTTAGTGCCAAGATTTTAAAAAAAGTGGGGGAGAGAGTAAAGACCAAGAGACAGAAGGGAAACCCTACAGAGGGGATGTTTGGGGGCTGGGGCTTTTGTTTGAGCTGACACATGTGGCAGTATGTGGCACCTAGCCATGTAGTATGTGTGGTGTGTATGGTGTGTGGGAGAAATAACACAGTAGAGGGATCTATGCAAACAAAGATCCTGACTCCCTTGAGAGTTACATGACCCACTTGAGGCTAGCAGCCAATAGACACTGAGAATGTGGGAGTGGAAAGGAAGCAGGAAGCAGATCCAGGCCCAGAGGTGTAGACCTAAATCCCATCTACCAGGGAGCTGGAGGCAGGAGGATCACAAGTTGAAGGCCTATCTAGGATACAAAGCAAAGGCATAGAAGCCCGAGCAACTTAGTGAGACCCTGACTCAAATGAAAAAGTCTAACAAATGGCCTGGGGACAGAGCTCAATGATAGGGTGCTTGCTTAGTATATGTGCTTAGCATTGTGGGTACTAGGCTCAAATCCCAGCACCCCATCCTATCCTCTTAAAGGAGACAAGAGTCTAGTACTCACAGGCCTTACTGGCTTTGTAGGGTGTCATATTCATTTTAAGTGAGACACTAGGATATTATGATGGTTCTCAGGAGAGATGTAGTGAGCACAGTTATATCTAAGAAGGCAACTGGTGCTGATATTCTAGGAAGGTACCAGAAGGAAGATGGATACAATACACACAGCCAGTGGAACAGGGAGCTGAGAAGGGATTTTCAATAGATCAAGATGGTCACCAAAGCCTTCAAGCCACAGCTTCAACATGGAGCTGAGACAATGGTCCCAAACAGAAGGCATTGAGAAGGCCACACCTGGTGGACTTAAGAGTTAAGTGCTCAGGACCTTGGTATTCTTATCTGCCCAAACCCTCCTCTGGTTTTACTTGTCCTTCAGCTTCAGGCCTGCATTCCACAGATATTCCCAGGTGCCCTGTCCCTGCATGCATTTTGAAATGATGCCTGGGAAAGTAGTAAATTGTTCCATTCATGTCACACAAGAAGCTGACGGGGTTTCCACAGAATGAGGCCTGCACCTTGCCTAATCTTACTTTCGTGGTTCACAAAGCATGGGGAAATCACCTAGAAAAACAGATGGCTTCATGACATCCATAGTGTGGTGCTTTCAAAGCTAAAGTTCTTCCACTGATACCTAAAATGATGAAGCCAAAGTGACTGACAAACCTTCCAAGTCTGAGAGTTTCCTCACAACCACTGTCTCCAAATTTGAATAAGAAAAGAATCTGCTATCTATCGGGATACCACTCCAGAACTTCTGACCTCAAATTCTCGGAGGGGGGAACCCAGACTATTAAGTACATTTCTCACGTATAGCATACTCAGTAAAGGCTGATGAACTACAGACATGGAAACTATAAAGATATTTTCCCAATTAAAAACATTCATATTCTGACCTGATTAATTTAGAAAATTTGAAGAACATAAAAAAGCAATATTTCCTAGGATGTTGTTTTGAAATGTATTGTCCCATGTTTTACAGTCTCAGAGACAGGTGATTTTCTTTTATCCACAAGAAATAACTGCCCCTCCAAGACCTGCAACCAACTAGTCCCCTTTTAGCCTGACTCTAAAACATCTGTTCCCCCTGCTAGTCCTTCTGGTCATATTTTAGAGAGGCCATCATTTTAAACCAAGCTGGAGTCCACTGGAAATCTCTTCCATTTTTTTCAAATCTTTAGATGGCTCAAGGGATTGTAGGTTTCTAATGTATACATTTCCTGCCCTACAATGCCTGGTGAAATGAGGGTGTGTGTGAGATGCACAGAGCTTCCAAACATCAGGTATCTTCAAATATCATGCCACGCCTCCCACTGAAAGATCCTGGCCTGCCAGACTGTTACACTCTTTCTGAGGTTGGAACTTTCTCGAGTCCCTCCATCCTCCATCCTCACTGGCAGTTCCTCCAATGTGTCATTCCAAAAAAGAAAATGACAAGAACTTAGCACAGAGATGGGGCTACTCAGGCTCAGGAAGACAAGGTGCTGCCCTGAGGAGAGTGAGAGATGTTCTGGCTTCAATATAAAAACCTGACAAAGGAAGACAGACACCCCTGACTGAGTATGTGTACCTTTTTTCTCCAGAGTCTTTTGCACCTGCTCCCACCCCACTCTGGAGCCTTATTAGCAATGTACACAGAATAAACTCCAGTCAGAAGCCAGCAGGTAGGTTTCGAAGGACATTGAGACTTGAGGACTAGAGAGAGAGAGGCCAGTGAAGGAAGGGAGAACTATGGCTAGCATCTTCTAAGAAACAAAGATCTCCTGCCAACAACTGTGTAGGTGAAGTTCAAATCTGATTCTCCATGCTCAGTCAAGCTTTGAGGTGTCTGCAGCCCTAGAGAGTGGCTGGGTCGAAACTCCATGATCTAGGTTGGGCTAGCCTTGACCAATAAAGCATCTCCTCAATTCATGAGCCTCAGAAATTGTGTAGGACAATAGGAATGTGCTATGTGGCAATAGATAATGACACAGCTAACAAATCCTGTTAATGTGTCAGCTGGAATTTGACTTTTGAGCAACAACAGATCTTGGTCTCAGAGCATTTTAAGAGCTCAACTTTATACCTTCTTCCTCCTAAAAGCTTTTGAAACACCTAACATGTTTTATAGCCTGATATGGCATCTACTTCTTTGCTACTTGTGAGCAGTCATGCCCATGTGTAGCAGCTACAGATGGTCAAATCTATGACAACACAAAGTGTGTGCAATGGGTGCCCTAACACTCACTCCCAAAGGAGAAAAGACATTCTATTCTTCTAGGAAAAAGTCTTCCTAGTGACAATTGATTCTGATTTTACTTTAAGTGGCTAGAATTCAAGCCCTGTAGTCAAGGAAATACCACGCTCCCAAACAAAAATAGCTAGATACTTCTTGTATTGATATAAGTATGATGAAGACTGTAGGCAAACCAAATTCCATACACAGAAGTCCAGCCCTCAGAAGAAATCACTTGAGATGTTCAAACTTGGTAAAATACCTAAAGTGATACCAAAAAAGAAGGAGAAGGAAGAAGAGCTGAGGAGGGGGAGAAACAATATCAAGAAGCAGCCACGATGCAACGAGCAGTGCTTAATGGGAAATGCTAGGTGACCCTGAAGAAGTTGCAGCAACCTCCTCATGACTGGCAAAGAGAGGAGAGCTCTGTAAACCAGGTAAGACTACCTGGATACCACTGGAGCATAGTCAACCTACCAAGAGCCACACCCTTAGAGGAAATCAACTCTCCATCCTCTAGAGCACTGGTTTTCAACCTTCCTAATGCTCATAGTGTGGTGACTCCCAACCATAACAGTATTTTCATTGCAACTTTATAACCACAATTCTGCTACCGTTATGAATCATGGTGTAAATATTTGTGTTTTCCGGTGGTCTGAGGTGACTCCTGTTAAAGGGTCATTTAACATTCAATGGGGGGCATGACCCAGAGGTTGAGAACCATTATGTAGAAGCCATCAACTGTCCACAGCTTCTCAGTTAGATGCAGGGGCTCATGAACACCTCTGTGCTCCAAGCTAGGGTGCTGAAAGACTTAGCTAGATGTGGAAGGAATTAAGTGGAGGCATTGGGGTTAATTGTGATGAAAACTATTGTATTAAATTCTCAATGAATTAATAAAACATATTTTTAAAGATAAATACTTGCATTTTGACAAAGGGGGAAATAGAATGAAGTGAAACCAGTTCCTTGCTTTACAGGCTGATTTATGCCTCATGCCATTTAATGCCCCATAGCATAGCTAATGATGGAGCACAGCTAATGGTGTGGTAGCACATTGGAAGGCTAAGAAAAATGTTTTTATGTGCTACCTCAGCTCCAAAGTAACTTTGTCCAGACTCCGCAAGAGTACCGTTCTAGTCAGTTCCTTTGATAAGTGCTCATGACAGCTCCAGGAAGAAGCACACGGTTGTTTCTAGGAAAGACTTCTCATAGAACAGCCCATCATCTGCATAAGCAGATAGAACTTACAGGCAAAATAGACTGCTCCCATCTGGGACTTGACTGTGTTACTCCCCTTTTCTTATCCACCTTCTGTGATGGTCTTCAATTCAGTAATACTTTAATTAGAAGAGGGACAGGATAGGAAGGAAGGAGGGAGGGAGGAACAGTGTGTGTGTGTGTGTGTGTTTGTACATGTTCCTGTAAGTGCAGTGTGGGATGACTCAGAAACTTCCAAGACTTCCTGTCTTCACCTCCCATCACATTGAAAGGATGCTGGGACTGGGATTACAGATTCGAGCTGCTGCATTTGTCTTTACCTGGGTTCTAGGAATTCTAAATTAGGGTTTCTGTGATTGCATGGCAAGCACTTTACCCTCCTAGACTTCTCTCCCAGTTTCACATATCTGGATTTCTTTTTCCTGGAAACTTGACCGAATGCCTGCACCAAGTAGAATGTTCTTATCTCTGGAAGCATTTTAGAAGGAGGGAGATTTAAAAGCCAGGTCAGGAAGCACAGCAATAGACCTTGCATTACACAACAACCACTGTAAAGCAAACATATTCAGAGCACAGCCATCTGGGAGACAGAATATGTGAGAACCACGTACGGTCCTGTGTTCAGGCTTCTCTTCCCGTGATGTAAGGAAGAAAGCATCATTTTACTGGAGGGGTAAAATCAATACTGATGCGATGAGTGTTCCAAAGAGATTGAAACAGAAGAGATACACTTGTCCCTCTGCTTGATGGCTTCCAGGTCAACCTAACTGCTCAGTAACTGGCTTCCCATGGTGAGGAGTCACGACCCCAGCAAAAACACAGTGGCCTTATCATGAGCATATACAACCTCTGAGGGTAGGAGTCCTCCTCTAATTAGCCAGTTTTCATGAAAAGCTAACCCTGAGGAAAGCTGGTGTTCCTCCTGTGATGAGTACAGGAATTTGCTTGACATTGCACTCAGAATCTTAAATCACAAGAGGAAAAAGCCAGAATCTAACCTCTTAACATTTAAATTCCAGAATCTCCTGCTCTAAGCCATAAGTCATAATCTCCTCAAAAGATTAAGATATGTTTGGTTACCCAACATTTCTTAAAGGGATCAAAAATGATAGCTATATGTGCAATAGTCTTTCCTTCACCATATTCCTGTGTATTATTCTGTGAGGGACTCAGATGTCAACAGTCCACCAATGTACATGGTTGGAATGATGAGAGTTTGGGATCATGGTTAAATCTCCTGATGAAACAAGAAAAGTCTTTAGAGCTTAAATACATCTATAGAATGTTTTTTTATTATAAATACACATGATCTTAACATGTGTGTTTATAAACAGTTTACAAAGCCAACCAGATTGACTTTTTTTGAGTAGGTCCAATCATTTAAACATGTGCAGCACACACCACACCCTCCCCCATGCATGTTTGATTGGCATTTGTCAGAGTAAACTGACCCAGTGGGTTAATTTCTCCGCCCCCTTAAATTAGCAATATGACTAGACCATCAAATTAAGCAACCAAACATCAATTCCTTTCTTTTCTCTTCCTTCCTTTCTTTCTTTCTTTCTTTCTTTCTTTCTTTCTTTCTTTCTTTCTT
>NW_021604596.1:5011073-5060006 GCF_004785775.1 Grammomys surdaster
CTTCCTTCCTTCCTTCCTTCCTTCCCTTCCCTTCCTTCCTTCCTTTCTTCCCTCCATCTATCAATCTGTCTGTTTTTCCTTCCTTCTTTCTTTTTTGTGAGATCATGTATTCTTGAGTTAGACAACTGGAAAATAACAATCCTGGAGGCCAAGCCTTTATTTTTTAATTTTTTTCATCATAACAACTTTTCAACAGCTAAACCACTTCAGTAAATATGAGTAAAGAGACAGAGAGCCCAGTCACAGCACGTGTTTACAACTAAGTTAGAGACTCTTAAAAATAGGGTGTTTGATGGTCCACTGCCAAGATAGGAACTCCAGCAGCCTGGGGTGCCCAGCTAATAAGAACAGTCCCTGTGCTGATGTCCCAGGAAAAAGCTGCAAGCCAGCCCTCAAATGTTCACTAAAAAGATCCTCAAAATGACAAGAAAAGACATTATTTAAATGCAGAGGTCAAGGTGAGAGGGCAGGAAGCCTGCAAATGTGAGAGGTCACTTGGAAACTAAGCACAAGAAACCGTTGCCTGGGCTCTTAACTGCAGGCGAGAATGATAGAAACCTGCAAAAACAGCTAGTTTTCTAGAAAACTGGGCAATAGTACCCAGATAGATAACACAACAGATAAAGAAGGCCCAAGGTTAGTTAGGGAAACAGGCACAAAACAAAGTACATTTGATTTCAGCTCAGATTCCTGAAACTGGAGTGAGCAGAACGCAAACTAGTAACCAACTCCACAGCCCTCCCGGAGCTGCTGCTCTGGACAACAATCTCACTACTCCAGAATTCCTAGGATTCCTCTTCCTCCCACCCCAAGCCTTGACTTCCGGTTCTTCAGGCCTTGGAGCACTTCGGGAATCTGACAAACGGTGGAGCGAACCCACATTGAACATGCTTGTAAGCCACAGTATAGAACTATGCATTCTAGACAGAGGAACTTGAAAACTCAAGAAGCTAAATCGCCTGTCTATTAGCACAGAAAGAGCTTCCGACAAGAATGGTGAGGGAACTGCATTCTTTTCCTCTCCATTTCTGAGCCGAGGGCAGGACTTAGACATAACAACAGATTTACTGAGAAGTGTGATGGAAGCTTATAGCAAGATCTAATTCCCAAAAGAAAACACCAAAGACGACTCTTATTTTCTGGGTTTCATGCTTGGCATTCCCACACTTTCTGTGGCCACTCCCATCCAAAGAACAACTCTTTCAGAATATACACAATGGAGATGGTGTCTTCAGGACTTTCCTGTGTGAGGGAGGGCCTTAGAGAGAGTGATCTGGTTGCAAGTGGTGGGGAAGAAGAGTGTCCTCACCACACTTGCAGAACAGAGACTGTAGTATCTGTAAGGACCACAAGGTGAAGGCAATTTATTTCTAAACACAAGCTTGTTTTCTAGGTGGACTGTAGCCTTCTCACAACATAGTCAGGTCTGGAATCATTCCTCCACAGGAATTAACATTTCATCTGGAAATGTGCATTGAAGATACTCCATGTCTGAATCCTGAGCATAAAGAGTCTGTCCCAGGAACCAGCCATGCCCAAGGGGCCAGTGTGGATAATGACTCAGCATCATTCTCCTTCCCAGTGAGCACACATTTTATTTCAGAATCCTCCACAGGCCTTCCAGGTAGCTGTAGAAACCTATCCCAGAATGCAAGCCAGAGCATATCTGTCACTCACGGACTACATGTTCCAGCACTTTCTGAGGCTTAGACAACAGGAGACTGACAACTCTCTCAAAGAGTGATCTATAGCCTTAGGCATTCCTTCTGAGCTGCATCTGCAGCTAAGATGACTGTTCATGTCTAATCAGCATTGGATTGCAAATACTTCGTTGCACTGGCTTCCAGGCTCAGGCCTGGATCAGACATGAGCTGGAGTCTGAGGATACCTCTATGTCTTCTACACACAGCAAGGAACACTGGTTAGAGGTAATAGTAATAGGCCTCTAGCAGCTAGCAACGGTTCAATTTCTTACTATATCACTACTTAGCCCTCACCTTTACTTCCTTATCTGTCAAATGGGAATAATGTCATGGTTTAAGTACAGGGAAGTGAGTCAATGCTTCAAAAACATCTAGAATAGTTCCTGACAAATTAGACACATAATGTAATTTTTAAAAAGCATGCTGTACCAAAAGGCCACGGAGGAGGACAATATTTCTCAATCTGTGCATAGAACACGGTAGAAGGCGTTGTGATCTCACGTTTTCATGCTTGTAAAAGCTAAGAGTAGTGGCTCACAGGTTTAATTTCAGTACTTGGGAAGCAGAAGCAAGTGAATTTCTGTGAGTTTGAGGCCAGGTCTTTCTATGTAGTGAGTTCCAGGATAGCCAGGACTACAATGTGAGATCCTGACTAAAAAACAAACAGACAGAGAAACAAACAGAATGCTTGTGAAGTTGCTGAGTCAGCTTAGTCAGACATAAAAGCTTGAGTTCAGTCCCCAGAATCCACATACAAAAGGCCATGGTAGGTACTACGTGTTTGGAATCCTATTACTGGAGAAGTAGACACGGGAGGATTCCTGGGACTCTCTGGCCAGCTAGCCTAGCATTCTTGGTGAATTCAGACACACACAAACAAGGGAAGATGGATATCTCCGGAGAAACCACAGCCGAGAGATCCTCCAGCCTCAACATGTATGGACACACATGTACCTACATATACATATATGCAAGCTTTCACACACATACACAAAAGTTTGTGTTTGTATATTTGCCAGTATTGGCTAACATTCACTGAATGATGTATGCCAGACATCTGACACCACAGTGGTGGAACTTGAATCAAGATAAAGCATATCTTTACCTCCATCAAAAGTCTCATTGGTTATAATCCCCTAGTACTTTCTTTTAGTAAAATAAAACATTCTTCAACTTAAAGAAATGTATTCTCCATTTGGATCTGATTGCTTACAAAAGTCTCTGGTAAGCAAAGAGCAGCAGACCTTTCCTTTAAGTCCCATCCAAGATATTACTCAAAAAGGAGTAACAGCAAGGAGAAAAGCTTAACGGCCAAGTGTGGTTCCTAAGAAGAACCATGGAGAATCTCCTTTGAGTCCTTATTTCACAGGACTCTGCAGCCCTTCTTCATGACCCAGCTACTGGACTCCTTGGAGTCATAAGAATCATGGTAGCTAAGTGTTTAGTTACACAAATTAAACCACACTCTTGCCTTGATTTGATTTGTTTTCTTACAAATTAATGATTGAAATAAAAAAAAGAAAAGTAAGAATAAGAAAACAAAAGACCCCTTTCCAGGCGCCTTTATTCTAGTTTGGTGTGGCTGGAGTGTCTGACACCCACACTCCACTCATGACTGCCATTCCTTCTAGAAGTGTCATTGGCTTCGAGTTCTGTGTGGGTGACTTTGTGAAGCTCGAGACCTTCATTGGCCCAATCCAGCTGCAAATGCAGTCAAGGATTTGTAACCCTGCTGCCTCGAGGTTGCTGCCAGTGTGCCCTGTGGTGGACTGCAGGCTTGCAGACTTAGCACAAACAGGTCTAAGCCCTTCCCCCTTGTCTGTAAAGTCAGCTCTGCAGAGAACATGTGGAGACGATGTGTGGACCTGCCAAACATACAAAGCACAGCTGGTATTTAACAGTACTGTTCCTCAACTTCTCTAAGTCTGTTTCTCATTTGTAGAGTACAAATAGCTGTACTGACAGCTTAGCAATAGCACCAGGTTTCTGTGAGGAAAAGGTGGATGGTACCCATGTTAGGTATTGCTATTATTACAGCCAGTGCTTCTGCATGCTTTCTGACAGTTGGCTATGCTACCATATCCCAGTGGTCTTGGTGCTAATTTTCTAACCATTGCTTTTCTGATTCTATTTTTCTTTTCTCTTCTTTTCCCTCTTTCCTTCCTTTTCTTCATTCCCTTCCCTCCTCTTCCTTTCCTTCTTCTATCATTCCTTCCTCTTCTTCATCAATGCTGAGGATCAAACTCAGGTCCTTAACACTGACCAATGAGCAGCACTCTCCCCAGTGTTTCCCATTCTCAAGCAAAATGCTATTCTCCACTAAAGGAACCAGCAGCATTTTCTCTACAGTTCTTGACCCTCAGTGATTGAAGGACTGCAGTAGCTCCAAAGCACCAAAGCCTCGCTATCAGCATTCCACACAATCGAGTGAAAGCAGATGCTGGGCTGAGCCAGGAAGACTGATGGGCAGAGCTGCTGTGCCAAAGGGTGCAAAGGGGGTTCTGAGAACTCTGAGGACAGACATTTTCTTGTGTCTCTCACTTTGCGGAGTGATTCTCAGATTTGCTTTTCTTTAATTAACCCAGATATCTCTTCAACTAAGGAGAAAGGTGTTGTCAACTAAGGAGCCAGTCACGTTTGTCCTGTTCCTTCCTTATAGTAACTGTAAGCTCTGTCCCAGGAGATGTTTGGGCTGAGGCCCCAGCATATAATAAGTATTCAACGCCTACACCTTTCTCCCTTCCTCACACTACACTGTCCTCTCCTAAGAGACAAGACTAGAATCTGAACCTGGGAGAACTTTTAAGATATTATCTACCCTCTGAATTTTTTTCAATGGGACCCTGTTTTTAATCACATTAACATACTATCTCCCTCTCCCCTCCATCCTAGGTACATCTATGTTAAATGCATAATTAAATATGTAGAACCTGGGCATAATCTCTTCTCCTTTTCTTCTTCTCCCATCTTTGAAAACTAGATATGATAGCTATAGGTTAAAACTCAACAATCTGACAATTGATTCAACAGATATTTACTACGTGTCTCCAGGACTTCAAGGGCCTTGGATGCTTGTTGTAAACAAGACTGTCATGGCCCCTGGTCTCATGGAGTTTATAGTCTCACTGTGGAAAGAGAAAAAACCCAGACACTGGGAATTCAGATAATGATAAAATAAATTTCATAGTAAAAGTTATGAAGAAAATAAAAGCTCTAAGAGGCTAAAGGAGGCAGGAATTACGGAGGCCCAGCCATGTGCCTACTCTTCTAAGCAGTCATTGAGGTCTGGCTAGGAAGTGAGAGAGCTGACTTCTGTTCGACAACAATAATTCAGCAGGCAGAGTACTAAAGAGTCAGATCCAACTGGGTTGCTGGGGACATGGGTGTTTAACCCAAGAGAACCACAGTGGTAGAAGCCTGGACAAGCCTAGAAGGTTCCTGTCTCTAGCTCTTCTAACATTGTTCCTAGTTTCTATAAGTCAGCATGATTTTGTTTGATTTTGTACTGTCTTTTGCAAGAATTTTAAAAATATTCTTTGATGCATTTCTTTGTTTCTAATTTTCTCTGAAAATCACTCTCATGGCCACCTTGTGTCATATACTAAAAACAATTATTCTGAGCAAAGAGTATGTGTATTGTACACACTGTGTGTGTATTTTGTGCATTGAGTGTGCGTGTGTTGGATGTGTGTTGGATGTGTGCATGTGCACGTGTGTGTGTCATGTGTGTATGTTGTGTGTATAGTGTGTGTGTTGGATGTGTATATTGTGTATTGTATGTGTGTTGAGTGTATGTAGTGTGTGTGTGTGCGTGCGCGTGCGCAGCCATGATGGGGACTTTTGGATACATTTTCTCAGCAAAGGTAAGACAGAAGAAAGGCAACTTAATATCCTTCACTTTAGGCATCAAGAAAGAAAAGTCACATTGAACAGCATAATGCCAAGATTTTTTCATCTAAAAATCTTAACAAAAGAAATTCCAAGCTATTTAGAAGTAACCGGGGAGAAAAAAGTCAATACCTCTGTGACTCCAACCTAACAGACAATGAAGCCCTTCAATGAACACTATGACAACCTCGACCAAAGGAGGCTTTGATTCACGCCAGTTACATCTTGCTTTGTTAAGAAAAAGCGCCCAGCTGTTCTGGAGCCTCAGACATGATCCAAAGACCCCCGAGATGCTGAGAGTCATAGGACGCTGAAGAGCTGTGCTTTAGCTGCTTCTAGGGAGAGAGAGAGGGCGAGGTATGTGCTGAGAATTCATCTCTGAATCATCTTGCTTATTTCTTCTTTCCAGTTCTATTAAATCCCTAAACAGAGCTGAGTTTTCAGGGCTTAGGGCTGCCCTGGGGAAATAGGTGATTATGCTTTCTGCTTAGGGTTTTAGTGATAAGGAAAAAAAATAGCAGTGAGCTGAATCCCATCCCCCAAGCCAATTTCTCTGACTGTCTTTTATAGTCCTCCTTTAAAGAGGAAAGATATTTTAAAGATGAAGTGGTGACAAGGATAGAATCCCATCCATCAATCTGTACTTCTCAACTGTTGTGTGTCAATGAGGGAGACAAACAGATGGGGGGGGACTGGTGTGTGCACTTGAACACCCGTCAGCTCCTGAGAAGGACCCACATTTCATTTTATATTCTGCATCGACTGCTATCATCTCATGGTGGTACTCAGCTCAGGAATCCTCTTTACTCCACAGAAATATTGCAACTGGCATTGGTAGGTGTTGGGGAATCGGGACTCCAGCTGCAAACAAATTAAACAAAGCACTCCTACCACAGTCATGTTTCTTAGGCTGTCTGCCCTGCCTAAGAATATCCCTGTACTAAGCACCCTGTACTAAGCACCCTGTACTAAGCACCCTGTACTAATCACCCTGTACTAATTACCCTGTACTAAAAAATGAACACTACCTGCCTCTGCCCCTTCTGACATGTCTGGAGCTTGACACCAAGGCTACTTCGGACTCTCTTTACCTAAAGCTTTTTTTTTTTTTAAGTAAATGATACCCATCTTTATTAACTCCTTTTTTTATTATTCCTCAATTAAAAACAATTCTGAAAATACTAAAGTCTAAGAAATAAAATCCATATACACAGGAAATATTCAAAAGTGTATCATTGAAACAGGCCTCAGTGGTAACCAAAGCCACTCACCAGGTTCTTCTTATTGTTTTAAAACGATGATGATAATAATAATACCAATAGCAATAGAAGTCAATACCAATGAAGTGAAGAAGGTCTTCAGTTTCACTGCTAGTTGGCATCTACATTCTAGGGTAGACTCTTACTGAGCACTAATCCAGGCAGCATGTGGGCCTAATACTCAACCATTCCTTCGTTTGTGTATTCCTGTACTGTGAAAGTTAAAATAAGGCACACAGAGTAGGGTAATTTCCCACAGAAAAGCAAGTGGAAATTGAGAAGAATGCTTTTAAAGATGAAATCTGTTTCTTCCCTGTATTCTGTCCCAGCTCACCAAGTCCTCAGTGACCTCCAGGATCGAACGCAATTACATCGGCCGTATATATTTGCTATGCTGTTTGAGTCTCCCAAGGGCAGCATAACAGTAAGAGGGAGTGACATCTTTATGAGGTTAACCCTTTTCTATTTTAAGAGTAGACTACTGAAGGCAGATGTGACCCCTGGAGCGGAACAAGAATGCTGGAAATCTGGTAGTTAGGAGGAATGAGAGGCTATCATCCAGAAGGAGGAAAAATGATGTTCTGAGGAACAGTTAGCTGGGGAAGCTCAGGAGAGTTTGTGTGCACATGATAGAAAAGTGGGGTGTCAAAGGAGAAGTGAAGCAAGCATACCTGCGCCGTGAGCTTGACACTGGGTTGACCACTTGCTTGGTTTCCTGGTTTCAAGTATTATCTAATTTAACTCCACAACCTTTGGAGGGATGTAGTATTATCTTAAAGTAAGGCATCCTCAGAAACATGAATAAACCCAGCAGCCATTGCCCTGTACTAGTTTCCAGCCCTGATTTGGTCAACCTCTGTGATACTATAAGGCACCCCAAACTTAGTGACTCTGTAGACAAGTGGAATTTCTCATACTTCTGTGGACTGTGTAGGGTGGCTTTCTAGCAGGTTGTGCTGAGGTGGAGGAGTGGGGTTTGGTTACTCGAGGACCCTGGTATCCTTGCAGGAGGGGCACTTTGCCTTCTCTGCATGTGAATATTCAGCCTCTAGGCAGGCCCCGCTTCTTGGGTCTTGGTTCCAAGAGGACTTCAAGGACATCCTCAGGTACAGCATGACATCATTCTTGTTACTTACAGTTGGTTAAAGCAAGTCATGAGGTCACATAAAGTTTGAAGGAGGAAACAGTGACCATTCTTTTTATGAATAGCAAAGCACCAGTGGAAAGGCCTATGTGAGACCAAGGGCATTGTATGAACACTTAAAAACCACTCTAAAGAAAGATTTCCAGTCCCACGCTCCCTCTACCAACAGAATTTTAATGTTTTTAACAATGTTCTACTATTACCCCTTTCATGCTATGACACTTTGTACAGCCTCAAACAGATTTGAAAAGCTCTGTGTTCCCCTCTAGCTCTAATGTTGTTGTTTGTGTGTTTTGTGTTTTAATGAGCTTCAATTTCTTCATCTAGAGTTTGGTCTGTTTTCTCTCTGCAGGCTCATACAGATCTATAAATTGTAGACTAGTGGTCTATTTTTAGAGCTACATGAACTAGCCCTCTAGGGGGACAGGCAGGATGGAGATGGGATAAAGTAGAGAAGATAGCTTCTGCACTCCCTTGCATGTTGTGAGTGCAGGATTTACAGGAGAGAGGTAAGAAAACCCCTTCCATGTGAGCATGTAATTCCACATAATCTGGCTGCCTCTCTAGCCATTTTCATTTATTATATATTAAGCAGCATACGACAGCCTTATACCAGGGATTATAGTGTGACTCTTGCTCTGAGGGCTTCTGGATCCGGTTAGACAAAACAACTCCCCTGCATCACACTCTCACAGGAGCTAAGAAGACAGCAAGTGAAAAGGCTCCCCAGCCAGTGTGTTCCTGCGGGAAATGCTTGGCTGGGCTCTCTCAGAAAGATATTGTTGCCTGGCCTATGGAAGATCAGGTTCCCAAGGAGAAAACCAATGTTTAATTTAGCACAAAGACAGCTCAGACTTTCTCTCTGGGGGACTGAGCTTGCAAACAGATCCACATGCACAGGCTCGAAGCCGGCAAGGGAAGCACTCTTTGCTGCAGTGCTTGGGACTTGGACCCGAATTTTACTAAGGTGTCACTTCTGTTGCTGTCAAGAGGGTTGCTGCTCTTTCCTGTTCGTGCTCATGTCTATACGCTGGGCTTCCTCCAGGCTGCTGTGAGACTTGAACGGGATACTACTAGCAGACATGTTTTGCTGTGCCTGAATTACATGGTGTCATGTGGCAATCAGACATGCCAAGCATAGCTGGTTTAGCACTTAGGTAAACCATGGCCATAACCAAAAATTTGACTGGTCATCAGCTTATCCAAAGAATGCTTTAATTTTTGTATTTTAGATTCTAGAGATCCACTGAAATGGGAAAGTTATACTAAGCCTAGCAATCACCATCCCAAAGACCCAACACAATGTATCATATCCTGATCTGTTTATATCCTCTTTTTGGTACCCTACTTGGTTGTCATGACTTTGACTTTTTCAGATTACTCTCTATGTTCTGATATCTATAAACAGACTTTTGCTTTACCTTCATGTGAATGTGAATGAACGTGTGTTCATAAGGTTGCCCAGGAGTGTGTGGGCCTTATGTATACCGTCTGTCTACTTTGGATTTGGAGATAAAGATTCTCACTGGAACTCACCAAGTGAGCTGGAGATCTGGCGAGTGAATTCTCCTTTCCAGTAGGAGAACCTGAAGTGTGGGTACTGGGGAATGAACTCAGTTCTTCATGCTTGTGCAGTGAGAACTTTGCCAACTGAGCCATCTCTTCAGCCTTGACATTTTTTCTTAAGACAGATAATGAACTTTCTGCTCAAATCCTTTAGGAGTACCTGAAAAAGTATTGCTGAAGAACAAGGGATTCACTGTGTTAGGCTTTACATGAGAGAGACCTGTAAGTGGGTGGGGTAAGAGGCACTAATGGAACTCAGCTTTGTTGCTGGCAGAAGGGAAAGTTAAAAACCACAATGATAACGATTCCATATCCCACAGAGACCTGCCAGGATGACTCAGGAAGCAAGAATACCACTAAAAATAAGAAGAAAACAAAACAAACCCAGCTGAGTTTGATGTTACATTTTGTAAAAGCATCATTATCTTGGAGAAAGGTAACTGGGATCTCAGCTTACATAACAGAACAGACAAATCAAAACACATGGTGTTGACCACATTCTTTGAGTTAGAACTAGGAACCCATCCTTGCACAAGTATCGTTGTCCACCAAAGGGCTGGAACATTCTTTTGTCATTGTTTCTCCATCAGCGCCCCCTGCTCTGGCTAAGAACTGCCAGAACTAAACTTGCTTTGATGTCTTGGCAACATCTTTTTTTTTTTAATGTTTCTTACAGAAAGGCACATGTTAGGAGGCACTAACCAAAGAAAACGTTCAAAGTCAGGAACCACATCAGGACAAAGGACTGTAAACGTGAGATGCTCAAGGTTGAGATGAAGGCAGGTTTATGTTGCCTGTTCACTTGCATACAGAACTAACGAATTTCTTGACAAGAATCTGCTTGCAGAAGCATAAATTCTCCACAGCAAAGGCCTTCTAAACCATTTTTTAACTCTGGGACTAGATTTATTTTTAGAACAATTTGCTAATTTGAATTAAAAACTTAGTGAAACTGTTAAGTTTAGGCTAGTCCCTTCAAAGGATTCAAAATCTTGATAGGTAATTGAAATAACTCATTTACTCGCTGATTATGCCCCTTTCAGGCATAACAGAGACTCAGAATGTATTCTATAAGTACACAGTCAAGAAGGCACTCCAGTCAAGTTTGAAACTGAGACCAACGTATTATTTGGTTTTATTCTCAACAACTCAAGAATACTAACTACATTCTGTCAAATATGGTAATAGATCCCAGATGAAAATGCCAAACTAAAGCGTAGAGGGAACCAGTGACACAGGACCCTGCACTAATCTCAGCAAACACTGAATGTCTGTTGTACTTCTGGATGTAGAAACTTGGGCTAGATTGTTAAAGCACATTGTTTCTCATATGAATACTAATAGCTACAGTTTACTGTGGTTCTTCATGGCGCTGCACATTTGACTCATCTAATGAAGACCTGGATTTTAGTTCTACTACCATTATTTCAAAGGAAACTGAGGCAGGAGAATTTAATTGAGTTAACCAGGAAGACATAGCTTTGCATGGTTGAGCAGTGACTTAAACCTTTGGCCGTCTTACCCCAGATCCCAGGTTCATCTTAACTGCTCTGTTAACTTACGTTCTTCAGTAATCCAATTTTAAAATTTGATTTTCAACCCCATCCACATACCTTTAATAAGTTCTAAAGGGGAAAAGACCATCTAAAATTGCTTGCTTATGTAAACCTAACATTGAGCATGCTACAGAATGGTGAATAATTTCCCCAAACTCTAAAACACACCCTGGTCCACATTTTGGTATGATTTCTAAGCCTTTGCTCAAATCATGGAGAAGCAAGAACTATAGAGAGTGTGTGTGTGTGTGTGTGTGTGTGGTGCCTGTGCTGAGACTGGCTCATTTTCATACTTGCTCCTTCAGTACTTGACTGACTATGCTAGCTTCTGACCTTCCTCAGCCCTTATGCAACATATGCAAACTTTCTCTTCAGGCTGTTATTGTTTCACTTCTACCCCTTACTATCAGCCAGAAAGGTCAAAGATGGTAGAGAGACAGACCACTAACTGTGAGTAACCCCACATAGCCCAGCCTCCTGCTGTGAATCAGAGAGGTGGGGGTTACTGGCTTGCCTCAGTTATTCCTTCTCTATACCTTGTAAAAGAGGGATGAATGGAGGACAATTGGTTTCTGTTGAACTCTAAGGTACCTAAAAGACCTATCTGTATTGAACTCTAAGGTACCTAAGTTACCTATCTGTATTGAAAACAAGTACCTCTCAAATGCTATCCCTAATCAGAATGTCTTGTAAATTTTTCTGAATACTTCTTTTAATCAACAAGATCTTTTCAAACAAGGATGCAAAACAACTCAGTTGCTGGAAGAATCTACCTGCTTAGGAGGAGAGCCGAGCGCATCACACTGACAGGGCTCGAGGCCCAGGGAAGTCTGGACAGGGGTGGGGCTTCAGCTCTAGTCCTTTCAGTTTCTCTTCTTGCTTTTAAAATGCTCTGCTCTCAGTGCCAAAGGCCATGCCATGCTGCATATAACTCACGATGAATGGAGAAGTGTGTAAACAGCAAAGTATGAAGCAGCCATGGGGACTGGAAGCTTGTAGAACAGAGCACTTAGGCTGTGTGCCCTGAGAAGAGGCCGCTGGAGGGAAAGGCAATACTTGTCTTGAAGCACATGAAGGATTAGCATTGCTTCATAGCTCTGGACTCCTCTGCTCCTTCCTGGCTCAGTATTTGACCAGGATCTCGTGACAGTGCCAGCATTTCCAGGGTGTTTCTGAACCCCACATTCCCCTGCACTGCTTACCCAACCACACAGTTCTCTACTCTAGCCCCTGAATAGTTAACTTTTACAGCTACATATACACCTGCAATCCACACCTCATCTCATGATTAGTGTCCTTGCCCCTCCCAAGCCCTGAGGTGAGCCATAGTCTTTATAAGATCTTCTCTGGCCTAGACTTGCATATCTTTCTCATCCACTAACAGTTTTCCTGTTTCATTTACTTTCTGTGTTCAGTACCATGCTATTTTGATTAATAATAGTAATAATAGCTGTATTAGCCTGGAACCCACAGAGATCTACCCGCCTCTGCCTGGCTTTTTTGTTGTATTATTATTGGCCCTGTTGGACAGAATTTCACATTGTAGCTCAGACTAGCCTGGAACTTTGTAGCTTAGGCTGGCTTCAAGCTCATATTAACCCTCCACTGCCTGGGCCTCTGGTTGCTGGAATTTCAGGCATGAGTCATCATGCCTATCTTAGTGTTAGGGTCCTTGTTTCTAATACAGGACAAATGTCACCCCTCCAACCTGGTGTGGTGGGTGTGACATGAAACATGTAAAGGGAGCTCCCTGGGTCTTTTAGGTCTGTTTCCTTCTTTAGTTTTCTGTGTCAGTTTTAGGCCTTTTGGAAAGATAGGAAGTTCTGTTGCCAGGTCACCGTGCAGGGGGTGATTCTCCGTTGGACTGAGGGCAGCAAGGCTGCATCTTTAGCATGTCACATCTCCTTTATTCTCCCACAGAGCTTGTTGGAGTGTGAAGGAAATTAGCATGAAAATGAAGGAGGAGGCTTTTAGAGTTGTTTTTGTTAAACATGGACAGCCTTGTCTGCGAATGCTGAACACACGCAAGGGGATGGGATGAACAAGGCAGCGGTGGAAAATCGCTCAGAAAGTCCAGGTCTGCTTGTATAGAAAAACTGCGTGGTTGTTTTTTTTTTTTTAATTTTCAAAATTACTGCGAGTTTTTTTTTAAAGGAAGTAGCAATGCTAAGAATCAAAATGAACCATCAAATTTAGAAAACAGTTAATCATACTCACACCCTACTGATATTTAATTGCTGTGTCTAAGAATGTTTGACACCCCCTCCCCCACCTTAACACCTTAGCACTTCAACTTGATTAGAGGCACAGGGAAGCCAAAGACATTAAAGTTTTAGGCTTAGAGAAAAATTCTGATGAGTATTTTGAATAGGAATTGGTGAGTAGTACTTAGTAATGATATTATTTCCAAGAAAGCAACGAGTGCTATAGAAAATGCAGAGCACCTGGGTGTGCGTGACGTCACCCCGATATTAGCACACGCTTTCTGATGGTGTTTGAAAGAGCACCTGTGTCTCTCTCTGTCTCTCTCTCTCTCTCTCTGTCTGTCTTTCCCTCCCTCCACCCCCCACCCCCGCTGCAGCCTTTAGCTTATTTTACTTGTGTGAGGTGGAATGGCCCTGAGCAGCTAAGAACTCCACCTCTATTGCTTCGTTCTAGAAAAGCAAGACAGAATGGGTCTGTTCTTAAGGAAATGATGGCTGCATAAATAAATAATGTAAACAGTCCTCTCACAGTCCCAGAGAGGAGATTTGTCACATAGATCTGTTGCCCCAGACCTGCAGATGCACCCTTCCCTTCTCTCGCCTTGCAGCCCTGAAACTCTGAGTTGGTCAATTGGAAACTTAAAAGACACCTGGGACCTTTGGCTATTGTTGAACTGGTTTGACTTTCTTAAACTAAGAATTGGCATTTTAGAATACTGTTGGCAAAATATTTAACTTTCCCATCCCATTTGTGTAAATGACCTCTCTAATAGTCCTTAGACACTCTGAGGACACACCTTGCCAAAGCTTGTTGGCTCTACGCAGACATATAAAGGGTACACTTGAAAGATACCTAAGACTTCACAGTATGGCCTGCTTTGAGTAGTGTTCCCTGAGACTTCAGAGATACTTAAATACACAGCTATTTTGGCTTTATCCTGACAGCCCTGATTTCACAAGGCCAGTCCCTCTGTTTACAATAAAAGCTATTTTACCACTTAAAATAGACAAGTGAAAGCTGAGCAGATCCCTGTGAACCGAGGAGGAGCTGGTATTCATCCCTGAAGCTTAGAGCAACGTTGCTGGGGATGCTTCTGTCTTGTTTTCCTCTTTTTCCCAAGACCTATTCCCAAAATACTCATTAATTCATGTGCTTTCATGCATGAGCTGATCTCTGTCTGACAGATGACTACCCAATGACTTGTCCTCTGTCATCTAGCAGGTAAGTGACCAAGCAGGCACCAAACCAAGGGATGAGCTCCTAGTCTGATCTGTGTCCTCTCCTCTACAGCACATTAGAGAAAAGATAAAGTCTGAAGCAGAAGGTGGCTTGGGACCTCTTATCTGCCCAGCCTATCGACAATGGTCTATGCCACAGGAAAGGAGCGTGTCTCAGGCAAAAGGGAAAGATTAATAATTTTCACGGTTGTGCTAACCTAACAGCTCCACAAACCAGTGCCCATTGAGTTTTACAGCTCATACAAAGATTTGAACATACGTCAGCAGAAAGTGACTTAGTGGTAAAGTCTTCTCTGAGTGGCTAGAAAGGCGTCAGAGCCCTACAATCTCAGCCTTCTGTGAGGCCCTGTGTTTGCAGTCTCTACGGAAGCGGGGCTTCCCCTTGACTGGAGCTAAATGAAGAAACTGGCTGAGTAAGGGTAGCAGAATTAGGCTCTCCAGTGAACAGAATTAGAACTGACTTAGAGGTTATTCTTGAGTTGTTCTTTATACTCGAGCTATTAAAGAGCCCAGACAATATGTATTCTTTGCATAGAACACCCTCAGAGACAACCTTATCCCACTGAGCAGACGCTGTCCTTTCTCACCTTCCTTTGGCAGGCAGTACTGACGATGCCCAAGGCACTGCTGCACAGCGCATGCCGGTTAGAGAACTTCACCAGGGTACACCATGCATATTTTAATTAGGTGATCAATACTTTCCTCTTCGCCACAGGGCATTCGTGGGCACTTATAGCATACACATTAGCCAGTAAAGTGTTCCATTCAACACATCCAAACCACATAAGTCTGCCTATGCACATAGCTGCAATAAAATTAAGAATTCTGACACACAATCTCAGCAGAGGTCCTTTGAGATTATTAACACTGCTCTCAACACAAGAGATACTCAAGCAAAGTGAGAGTCTCTGGATGAGACACTTGAATGTCCAGCTCCTTCTTCTCCAGATAGCAGCAGCAGGAGCTTCATACAGAACTTGCTTCACAGAGCAAAGTAACATGGGAAGAAACAAAGCACCACACGTAGAAGCTAAAGTACAGAGGGAATTCCCAATAACTACAAAAGGGCGTCAGAGCAGCCCCTGGGATACCACACACTCTCCTCTAAGAGTGAGTATGAGAACAGAACGGGGCTGCCCCCTTTCTCATCTCAGGGACACCAAACCTCCTGGTTTCATCCCTACGTTCACAGAGGGTATTCCAGCAAGGGGCTATTTTCATGCATGGTTGGTCGATGGAAGAGAGGGAAGTCCACGAGAAAAGGTGGCAGAGCAAATACCTTCAGCTTTTGCAACTGCAAACTGTTTGGTGGAGAAAGGCCAGGCACCATTGCCTCCCTTCTCTGGCAGCTGAGGCAGGGCTACTTAAGAACCACTGAAGTTGGTTTCATTTTGCATCCTGTAACACTCCAGTAAAAGAGAACTTCATCAACTTTCCTCCCAATTGAACAGAAGCAAAAACTAAGAAGGGCCTCAGAGAAAATGCTACCTTCCTTGCTGTGGCTGGGAGGGAGAACCACAGGAAAAGTCCACCCTGTGGACTTCTCTAGGCTTGACACCCAAGGCAGAGCTCAGGCTTCCCCTCTGGGGCTGGCCTGGGCGCCTGGCTCTCAAGTCTCATCCCCAGAAGCACTCACCAGGAGACTCTGAAGCACACAAAGCCACATTATTGGGAGACTTGCAGACAGATTATAAATTTACTGGGGACAATCAAGGCATTTAGTTACTTTTGGCTGCAGATGCTGGTGACACGCACATGCACACAAACCTCATTCTTAACCCCCCTTTCTTCCCCAGCATCTCTCTTTCAGAAGACAAACTTCCCCTTAGCTGGGAATTCCAGGGAGAAGTGAGGAGAGAGCAGGTGGGAGAGAGAGGAATATAGGCCTAGAAACTCCAGTATAAACTGAATAGTTTCATTCAAGGATAAAGCCCAAGCCAGTTTAATTATGGATAGTTTTCATCTGGACCTGGGGGTCCCAGATTCACAGTTCTAGGTAGCCCAAGGGAAACATTTGCCCTCTGGGGAAGAACAGCCATCTCAGTCCCCAGAGCTTTCTGGGAACCACAGGAATCACCACAGATAAAGGACATGGGAAAGAGCAGCCAGGAAGAAGTGGTAGGACAGCTGAAACAGGCCCTCTCCTCCCGCAGGAGCTCCTTAGTGCAGTCCTTCCTTGGGGCTTTCTGAATGTTTTGGGGGCATTTTCTGTCTGTGCCTTTCATCAGGCTTGGCTTAGGCAGACTGCAGTTGTCCCATGAGCAGTCACAGAACTTCAGGAGCTTAGCAGGAGAAGCTTGTGGGCTTGGCTTCCTACTTCTACTGAAAGGCTAATGGGATAGCACTTTGCAGGGAGCCTGAAGGCGACAAGCAGTGGGTCACCTGACTAAGACTGATGACTCAAAGCTCTTTGCTCTGTGGGATGAGTATGTGTGTGGGGTGTTGTCTGAGGCTCTGAGGAAGTGCTTCCAGTCAGAAACTTACTCAGGCTTTAGAGTTTGGTGTGCTGTTTCCAGGAGAGACTGAAGACAAAGTGCTTCCTAGAACCCTAGCAAACAGCTCTCAGTGCCTTCCACAAGTGCTGGGAGATAAAAGTGCTTACTTGGAGGGTCCAGAAAAAAGACTGAACTGGGGCCTGGGGTGAGGAGCCTCTGAGGTAGTCCTCTTCCCAAGCATTCCTGCAGTAGTCTGTCTGTGAGGTAGTTTCCCCATGTTTTTGTTTAAAACTATAGGGACACTGTTATGTAATAGTCAATCACAGACTCCCCTTAACTCCAGGGGAAGGAGGATGGGGCCAGATGAACAACTGAGCTAAGTTCCTGTCAAGTAAAGATTGTCTTGCTGGGCCTAATCGGAGACAACATGCTAAAGCAGGAGGGTCCTCAAGGGTTTCTCAGCTGTAAGGTCTTCTATCACAAACTGTGGACTCTGAGCCTCTGGAGAACCCAGGCTCTTACCTCTCGAGGAACACCCTTTGGGTATAGGACAATGACAATGAGCAGTGGTGACTTTGATAGTGAGAGCTTACAACCACATACACATACCCAGCGGTTTTTGAGGGACTGGTATCTTGGCCTTCTTCATGGCCATCCATTCCATACGAGGCCAAGATAGCCACCACCTTCGCAAAAGGCCACATGACTACAGCCAGAATTATAGGAGAAAACCAGGTGCCTTACCGCAAGCAGGGCCGAGTTCCGCTGATCCCCCGGGGTCGAAGCTGGTGGCTGCTCTCGGTTTATCCCACTGTTATCATTACTGGTCAGCCGGTGCTGCTGATGGTGATGGTGATAGTCTGGTGGAGGTGGTGGGGCTGTGGCTGCTGCCTGGGAGGCCACAGGAGGGGCAGTAGGGGGCGGTGGAGGAGCTGTAGTGGTGGCAGTCGTGGTTGTAGCCTTAGCGTGTTTGCTAACCTTTCTTGCCCCCTGGCCATGCTGGACCAGGCTGAGAAGCTGCATGGTGCTTTCCCTTTCTCGGTCTGAGCTCTCAGCCCTACCACGTTCATAGCGTCCTTCACAGCTCAGGTGGTGCTGTCGGCAGACAGCAATGCGAGCCCGCAGGCGTTCCACAATAGCACTGTGCACTCTCGGGGTGACTGAGCCCCCTCCAAGGAGCCCCGCCCCAGAAGCCCCCCCTAACCCTCCTGCGGGGGCCTGCGGGGGCGCTGTGTCCCCCATCTTGTTGGACACAATGATTACTGCCTCTGGGATGGTGAGGTGCAAGAGGCTGGTGCTGGCTATTGCAGGCAAAGCTGGTTTCAGTGTTCAGGGCCACATGAATAGAGGTCTTCAGAGGGTGGGGAGACAGTGGAGAAGGTGTGGGGGAGGGGAGCGAGTAACAAGAGGGTGGGGAGAAAGATTAGAAACCAATTGGAGAGAGGAAGTTGGAAACAAACCCTGATCAACTTACTCTAATTGCATTTGACAGCTCAGGAGAAGTTGGACGGAGTTGGTAGATTTTTTTTTCCTCCCCCACCAGGCTGACAAGAGCCTCTTAGGTACTTTGTAAACACAAAGTCTGGGGGACAGTTCAAGAATTTAGAGATTGTCAAGGAAGAAGCAGAAACACATAGCAAAAAGGAATCAAAGGAGTCATTAATAGAAATCCGGGATCCCCCTCACCTAGCTGCTTCGGGAAATTATTTATAGGGGTGTTTCTGCAGAGAAACACATTTCTCCCGGGGGCTACGGAACCGGCAGCCTTCACTTTTACTCAGGTTAAAAAGCAAACAACAGGACTATTTCCCAAGGCTTCTGAAGTCATGCTCAAACTGTGCGAAATCAAAGAAGACTGCGTTGGTTTCTCCGTCCCTTTCTCTCCCTCCGGTGTTGGTGTTTTCTCCTCCTGGGGGGTACAGAAGGAGGTTGTCTTCTTCCCAAAGAAGACGGTTTTTCAGTCTTAACAACGTCAGTAATTAGACTTCAGAATCATGCTCTTTTTTTTCTTCAAGCTAATCCAATCACCAGCAAAAATCCCGATCCCCTCTTAGGTTTCTTAGTCTTAAATGAAAGCAGTCTGAAGTGGCTGGCTACTGAGAGAACTCCTTCAACACATTTCCCCCCTTTCCAACTTACGTTTTTATTTCTCACCCCCCAGTTCTATTCTAATACAGTATCAAGAGAGACAAAGTCTTCCGAGAGTAATTTACAAACGATGGTCAAACTTACAAACTTCCAGCAAATTGCACCGAGCCATGTCCAGCCACTTTTCTATCCACTTTTGTACATTCCATGCCCGACCAGTGGCTCTCAGAGGATCTGGACTCCCAAAGGCAATGTGGCTCTATCTCTTGTAATGCTTCGCTTTATAGATGGGGGGGAAAAAGAAGAAAAAAGTCGCTTGTATTTTCCTTTCTCTTTCAGGTCTGTTCCGAGCGCTTTCCTGACACCGACTCGCGCTCCTCGGACTCACGGCGAAACACAGGCTTTCATTGTGCTGCGATACGAGAGGGAGAGAAAGAGAGAGAGAGAGAGAGAGAGAGAGAGAGAGTGAGTGAGACAGAGGGAGAGAGGGAGCCAGCAGGCTGCAGATGGGGGAGGAGGGCGGGAGCTCGGGCTCCCTGGTGGAAGGCTGGTGCCGCTGCTCCAGTGAGTAATCGCAGCCAGGCGCCGGGGAACGGAGTGCAGAGGCCTCCCAGTGGCTGAAGAGGCAAACCCTTCGGAACAGCATCTCTCTACAGCCTGGGCTTAGCCTCAGCCTCAGCCTGGGTGCTGCGGTGTGGGAAAGACTGGGGAAATTCCCCAGTCTCCTCATAAGTGTTTGAGCAGCTTTCAGTGCTGAAGAAACTCCCAGTCAGGGACTGTATTTTTCCCCTTCCAGGCCCGCAGTCCGTCCTCCTGAGGACATGATTTTCGGTTTTCAATAAGCTCTTAACTACACCACTGAGCACCCCCAACAAGAGCTGGGTGAGTACAGAGGAAAATCTCATTAGCACAGTGAGGAAGTCGGTGAGTGGGTGCTGTGAGGTGCAGAGAGGGAAGCCCACCACTGTCTCCTAAAGGACGCACTGGTGAAGGCCAGTGAGTTTGGGCAACAGGCTGGGAGGTGATGAGCAAATAAATCATTAGGGATAAAGAAACATTTTATGAGGTTGATATTATCCTCGAGAAAGGAAAAAAAATTTTTTTCCTTTGAAAATTCACCAAATACAACGTATATTGTCCATAGCTGTCTTTTTGGCAAATATAATGTGCCACGAGGTTTCAAGAACATTCACAACAAAAATAGGTTTTGAATTCTGATTTTCACATGGTGTGGCTTCTAAAAAGCAGATTGGACAAATTTGTGTGTGCTTATCGATTATGGAGAATAAACTAAGATAAGCACGGCATTAGAAGTCAGGACCACCAAAAACTCAAGTGCTGTAATTTATAAGTCGTTTGGATCTGAGGTCTCCAGACACAACGCTTCATTCACTTAAGAGACTCCAGAATTTCAGCAGTATGCTCTTGCTTCAAATGTGAGCTATTGGTAGAAGCAAACAAAAATAATGTATCTGAAGACTGAATTTTATCCATAGTTCCGTTTCCCAGGGGCTGGTCAACTTTGGTGTGCACTTTCCCAAGTCCCAGGATGTTAAGTTGGAAATGAAGACGAGTATACTCAGACAGACAGGACAGGGTATGTCTCATCCAAAATGCTTGGAATCCAAAGTATTTCAGATTTCAGGGGGTTTGGATTTGGCAATATTGACTTAGACTTAATGAGTTGAATATCGTTAATCTCAAAATTTTTTCCTATTCTGTCAACATTAGCTCTGTTTAGATTATCATTCTGCAGTATCTCAGATTGTTTTTGAATCAACTACTTCAGTCTGTATAACCTTAGTCCTTTTTTAAAAACATCCTTCTCCCTGTCTTCTTCAAGGCCAAGTTCCTCTCCATTCATGTGGAGAAAGAAGCCATATTTGTTAGTGAAAAAAAAATAGAAACAGAGTCATAAGGAATCCTTAAAAAGTGAAGGCTTTTGGACCATCGTATATTTCATTTTTTAAAAGCAGTGTTTAGTAGGCAGCAGCTTCTACTAACTTCTACTTCTGTCATATTTAGCAATCATAACCAGTAAAAAAAAAAAACTATGCAGTCATTAAATGTAAAACAGTGCTTACTCGTTAGCCTGTGACAATACAGGTCTTAACAGTGTGAAGGCCTTGGACAAACAAGCTAATCCTACTCCTAGTAATATAAATTATAAATCAGAATGATAGATTTGCTAAATTGAAATAAAACTTAATTGACATAAAATTGTTCAGGGTTTTAGAGTATGGTCTATTGTTTCAATTAATGTATATACCGTGTAATAAACTCTGGTGTGTGTGGGGGGATTGTTTTTTTCTTTTAAGATATCTGAGTGCAGTTGTGTATGTGGTCTGAGGACAACTTTGTGGAGTTAGGTTCTATCCTTCCACTTTCACCTGAGTTTCAGGGATTGAATTCAGGTAATAGGCTCACATTGCAAGTGTTTTTAGCTGCTGAGCCCTCTCCTCAGCCCCCACCCCTTTGTAATTTTGACAGGAGCATAAATAAAAGCTTGGGAAGCAAGACTTCAGCAGACAAGTTTCTCTACTACATTCCAGTATGTAAGACACCCCTCTGGACTCTAGAATCTTGACTGTCTTTTGTATGAATTAAAAAAATTATGTATTTATTATTATCTTTAATTTTTTTTTACAGTCTAGTCATTATCCCCCTCCTGTTCTGTTCTCCAACAGTTCCTCATCCCATTCCTTCTCCCTCATCTCCAAGAGGATGTCCCTACAACCCCCTCCCCACCGGATCTTCCCATTCCCTGGGGCCTCAAGTCTCTGGAGGGTTAGGTGCATCTTCTCTCACTGAGACCAGACCAGGAAGTCCCCTGCTGTGTATGTATTGGGGGCCTTGGACCAGCTAGTGTATGCTCCCTGGTTGGTGGCTCTGTGTATGAGAGATCTTGGGGGTCCAGGTTTGTTGAGACTGCTGGTCCTATGGGGTCACCCTCCTCTTCAACTTCTTCCAGCCTTTCCCTAATTCAACCACAGGAATTCCCTGACTTCAGATCATTGGTTAGGTGTAAGTACCTGCTTCTGTCTCAGCCAGGGGTTTGTTGGGTCTCTCGGACGGCAGCCATGCCAGGCTCCTGTCTGTAAGTACATCAAAGCATCAGTAATAGTGTCAGGCCTTGGATCCTTGCCTTGAGATGGGTCCCAATTTGGGCCTGTCACTGGACCTCCTTTCCCTCAGTCTCTTCTCTATTTTGTCCCTGCAGTTCTTTTAGACAGGAACAATTCTGGGTTAGAATTTTTGACTGTGGGATGGCAACCCCATCCCTCCACTTGATGCCCTTTCTTTCTACTTGAGGTGGATTCTACAAGTTCCCTCTCCCCACTGTTGGACATTTCATCTAAGGCCTCTCTCACCTTCCAGGTCTCTGATATATTCTACAGGGTCCCCCTACCTCCCACCTCCCAAGGTTACATATTTCCATTCATTCTGCTGGCTCTTGGAGCTTCACTCCTTGTCCCCCACCCCCACCCCATACCTGATAATGTTCCCCCTTTCCCCTGCCCCTCCCCTTCTCTCACCCAATTCTTGTATATTTTACCTGCATGTATATATGTGCACGTGTGCAGTGTTTGCTGGCTTAGTCCACAAGAGAGTGTTAGGTCCCCTGGAACTGGAACTATAGATATTTGTGAGCCATCACATGGGAGCTGGGAACTGAAGCCAGGTCCTCTGTAGGACCAGTAAGTGCTCTTAACTGCTGAGCCATCTCTCCAGTCTCCTTTTATACACATTTACCTGTATGCACACCAGCCATTTAATTTCTGGTTGCCATTATCACTGATATTATTCAACTCATGCACATCATTTTTTATTATTTATTTTAAAAGTCACCACCTAAGGCCCAGTACTTCATATACATCATCCCCATCAATAGTTGGACATTCCTGGAAATGCATATTAGTTTATCCAGTTCCCCATTTAGACGGTAAGGACTTTTCAAGATGACTTTTTCCACATCATATAATTAGGAAGGATGATATCAGGACTCTCCAGACCCAGACTCTCTTTAGCACAGGGATTGCTACTTTAATGTTTTGTGAGGGGCACTACAAGCAGGCTCAACTCAAGGGATGTACAGCTGCCCAATGCTCACTCTGGAGTCTAAGCAGGTCTAATCCTATCCAAAGTATGTGTGTTGGGCACGAAATATCTGAACATGAGAATGGGCATGTCAGGAAATTCAGTTAATACGCCCAACTGCTCATGAAAGATTCTTGCAGGTCACCAGACATATTTTAGGGATCCTTATCTTCCTTTTTCGTCTGGCTTCTTTTATACAAGTCACCCCCATCCTGACACCCCCGCCCCCCATACTCCATCAGTTCTCCTCAAATTCTGCTTTGCTTCCCTTAGATACTGTCCCCTTCATTTTTACCTTTTGGACTTTGCTTCATTTTTGTTTTGTGGAAGCAAATTAGGGAGTGGTGCTCCATGTGTCAGGAACTCTGAACAGCAGTAGACATGTAACAGAAATGTCTGCTTCACCCCTCACCTCAGCCTTGTACCTCCTGTCTCCACCCCTTCCTTTTCTTTCTTTCTCTTCCTTCCATCTTTGTCTTTCTTTTTTCTTTCTTTCTTTCTTTCTCTTACTAGCTTGAAAGATCAATAGGAATAATTATAGAAATATACTTCAGAAAATACAAACACATCTCCTTGTAAGGACTTGATAAAATGTAGTCTTATGTAATACATACATGGAGGCACGTGTCATGAATCTCACAATACATGAAGCCAGCTAAATTTAACCAATATTTCCAGAAAAACAAAACAAAATAAAATGTCACAGAAAAACAGGTCTCATATTTAAGAATTAAAGATACAGAATACACATTTAGACTCTGAAATCATTCTACTTTATTGCATTATGGAAAAATTAGGATGTGCAAAGTAATGGAGGCATAAAAATAAGCCTTCAAAGATTTTTGGCTGAACTTGTCTGTGAGATCTTCAGACTAGAACATATACATGTATATACACATAGAGAAAGATATGGCTAAAAACATCATAATACATCTCAATCTTTGATATATTCCAGATAAAAGTGCAGAGAAAGAAGAAAGAACATTATACAGAATATATATATATATATATATATATATATATATATATATATATATATATGTCAAGAAGTTCTTCCTGAAAGATTCTGGGGACAATCCATTTATTTATTAGTGAAACTGTAGCAGAAGGAAACACTTCTCCACCTGGAGTAGATAAGCTATGGTCTCATTCTGAGGCTAGGATACTGAATGCATGGTAGTCTGAAGCTTCTTCCATGACTCACTGATTGAGAAAACATTAACTAGACATTTATTACTTAAGATTACTTAATATTGCCAAGGGGTATAATACATATAGGTATGAGTCTCACTACACACACACACACACACACACACACACACACGCACACACACATGCATACATACTGTGGATGTGAAGGTGCATGTGTGATTGCACAAGTGTGTGGGTACATGAACATTTGTGTCTGCATGCATGTTAAGCTCAGAGGATAGCCTTGGGTGTCATTTACAAGCATCCCTCGTCCTTGTTTTTTGAGACAGGGTCTCTCACTGATGAATAGGCTGGTACCTGGTCAATAAGCCTCAGGGATCTGCCTCATCTTTGCCTCCTGGCATGGGGATTACAAGTACATTCCATCATGTCTGGCTTTTATTTTAAATATGGTCTGGGGGAGTGAATTCAGGTCCTTGTGTTCATAAGGCAAGTACTCTACTGACTGAGCCATCTCCAGGTCAGTCCAAATATATTGTAACACAGCCTATGCCTACTAAACTGACAGGACATGATAGCATATTCAACTGCTGGTCCTGTGTGAGAAGAGCATCACTACATGACTAAAATACACTGAGGGACTTTTGAACCACAACACTGATGTTCTCCATGTAAATCTATGAAACTGCTATTAGGCTTCACTGTGGCATTTCATGAAAATCAGATGAGCATAAACACAAGATATTTTGCCACAAAGACATACAATAGTATATACAACCAATGATTCATAATACAGAGAAACAAAACTCATGATCTTCACATTTACAGGAACTTATAAAATCTTCTCTGAAGGAAGCATGCTATAAGTCAAACTTCTCATCTTGAAAATAATCCGCAGAATTGAGATAGTCCTGCAGTTGATCATATTTCTGCATATACAACAGAAAAATTAGTCATTTTAGTTAGTTGCTAAAGCAAATAAGGCAGACCTTTATAACTACCGAAACACATATCCTATGGTAACTGGAAACAAAAATCACTTAATTATAAATAGAAGCATTTCTAACTCACAAAGCACTGAAAAGAAATCAAATAGTAGCATTATTAATTTCATACATCTTATAAGTTATCATCAGAATCATAGCATAAATATAATTCAATAGTTAATCCAGCAGATATTTGTGGAACAGGTGTGTATGTATATGAGCAGTTTCCTGCTATTGACTGTTGAAGGAGTAGAACTTTTAAAACACATTTTCCCTATCCCTAAGACGAGATACTCAGAGCAAGCAGCACCACTGCTGTGAGGGCCAGAGGAGAAACTGTAGTTGAGGTGATCTGGAAAATGTGACATTTAAGTTGTTTTAGACAAAAATATTTGATAGGCAACATTAGTGGTAAAGTGACCGCCCCCTCAGCTCAGGAGGTTAAAAGTTCATCCAACAGTACCATGACAAGGGAGCATAGAATTTGATAATAATCTGTTGTGTTCTGAGAGAAAGAGAGAACCGAACCAAAGAAATTGAGGTTGAAGAATAAATACCATGAGAAACTAGGTTATGGATTGAGTAAAGATTTGACAGGCAATATGTTGCTGTCAAAGATTTGGAAGCAGAGGCTGACCTTATTTGAAGTACATGTTCAGAAAGTTGGTTAGCTATTCTATAGCTGTCTGGAGTGAGTTATGAATCTGTGGTAACAAATTAAACAATGAGGACTCGAACCTGTGGGGCAGCAATGGACATGGAGGGAAAAGCATAGGGTGGAGCATGGTAAGAGATGCATTAAAGGTGCCCTGGAAATTTCAAGGTGAAGAGTACAAGACTAATGGCAGGCAGGGCTCTCAGAAGCAGATCAGGGAGCAGAGATGATACATGAGTTCACAATTAGACACAGAGTCCAAGTATTTATATCAGTTGAGGACATTAAATTATTTAACAGTTTCCTGATCTGGTTTATGAACTCTGAGAGAAGATCTCAATGGCCTGAATTCTGTGATGACAAGGATTCATGGGAGGCAATATGAATACTGAATTTTCATCCTGGGCAAGGTCATAAAGTCCATTTTCATAACCTTAAGATCTATGATTGCAGCACATCCTCAAGAAAGAAGGAAGAAGAGAACAAGACAGAAAACGGTCTCTTAGCATAGGCCACTCAAGTTCTCTTGGTTTTAGTATATGCAAATAAAATTCTTTATGATCTGCAACCTACACCTTAAAAGACTGGATGATTTAGGCTTATTATTTTAGCTTTATATTGTTATACTCGATTATTTATAAAATGTGTTTTGGAAAATTAACATGTATGTCAATATACTAAGAGAAGAAAATAACAATCTTTGCTTGCTTGTATTACAGATACCAGTTAATGGTAGCTGATCACTTTCTAATTCCAGGCCCTAAAAATATGCCACAATTCACATGATCGAAGCCCTAAGTATTGCTTAGTCCTTATTTTACAGAGGAGCAACAGACTTGGAGAGATCAAGTAACTTGCTTTCACATTCCACTGTTAGTCAGCGTCAGGGCAAATATTTAAATGCATGTTTTTAACCTTTATAGGATGCTGTTTAAAGTTTTAAATGGCAGGGGTGGGGTGACAGCTGTTCTGAGACAAAATGAAAAGCACAAAAGGGAAAGTGAAATGGAGGAAAGGTCATTAGGACCACTCTGCCATCCCCTCTGCCTGAAGACCAGCTACTGAAGCTCACCAGACCCTTTGGGAAGTCTGGGCCTTACGCTTACTAATGAAGAGCACTCTCATATAGTACCAGGTGGGCATTCTGACTAGAACATTCCAGATTGTGGAAATCAGGTAGGGGAAAGTAGTCAGGTTTCTTTAAGAGTCTCTACCCAGACCAACAGAAGGGAAAGGATGTGCTGAGGGAGCTTAGAGAGCCAGAGCACAGAATCCAGTTCAATAGAAACTTTGAAGCTGCCGTCCTCCATCTTTAATTTACTTAAAAGTCAGTCAAGTTTTAAAATGTTAGATATTTAATACCCTCAATAAGAAGTTTCATACAATTTGTCTTGGTAAAGTCAAGAACTATGTATTTTTCCCCAAAATTTCTAGATGACTCTGACATAGGTTGAGTTTTCTTTTGTGTGTGTTATACTGAAAAGAATATATATATATATACATATATATATATATATATATATACACACATATATATACATGCATATATAATATAGTATAATATATTTAAATATAATATGTGTAATATGTAAATATATAATATATGTATGTATATATGTAAATATATATAAATATGTTATATATATTTACATAATCACATTTCTTCAAGACAGGGTTTCTCAGTGTATCCCTAACTATCCTGGAACTTACTCTGTAGACCAGGCTGTTCTGCAACTCACAGAGATCTACCTGTCTCTGCCTCCCAAGTGCAAAATAAAGGCATGCATACACCACTACCTAGCTAAGTGTAATATTTTGAGAAATATCAACTTAAAGTATAGAAGAAGAAAAAAAGAAAGGAAAAAATATTGAAATAAGGAAGTGAGAAGACTTATTAATGAAATTATCTCATAATTTGAAGTTCTTATATACGTAATACATTATAAATTATTTTAAATACAACTGTAAAACAGAATCAATACTTCTGTGCATGTGTTCACGTGTGTGTGTATGTGTGTATCTGTGTGCCTGTGTATGCCAGCGGTTGATCTGGGATATGTTCCTTAGCTGTTCTCTACCCTGTTTTTTGAGACAAGGTTTCTGGATGAATCTGGTACTTACAATTTGGATGGCCAGCAAACCCCATGGATATCTCTGTCTCTGTTTCCCCAGAAGGCATATAGCACTGCACTGTTTTCTAAGGTGGTGTGGGGATCAAATTCAGGTTCTCAAGCTTGTGTAGCAAAGCACTTCACCTACTGAGCCATCTCCTTAGCACTCTGACTTACTATCTTTTCTTCCTGGTACCCATGTTTCTATCAACCAATCCCCCAAGTCTTATTGTCTACCCCTAGGAAAGCCCATCATCGTGTGTATTTGCTTCCTAATGAAAGAGAACTGTTACGTGTAGCACAGCGTTTTAGAATGGCATGTATATTTATGGATTCGGGTTTAATCATGCTTTCCCTCTTGGATGTTCTTTTCTTATACTAGCTTTTCTAAAGCTAACTTGGTAGCTCTTGACTTGGACTGAAAGAAAAAGAGTCTAGTACAATAAGCAGGAGGTAAAACAAGAATGAAGTCTGGTTGGCAGGTCTTTAATCTTTGGCCAACCATACTGAGAGATCCTGAAATAGAAGAAAAATGCTTAGATGAGAGGGGACAGGTAAGGAGCAGAGTGTAAAACACAAGCAGGAAGCAAGTTACAGCTTGAGCAAGACAAGAGGATAACGTGACATCCTGGGACATGGGAACAGCCAGAGTCACTGAGATGGACATTCAAGCACAGAGAGCCCAGGTACTCTAAGAGGAAGATTAAATGTAGAGATGTGACTGACTACAGCCAAAATATGCAAGTGTCACAGATACACAGTACTGTCTCACTCAAAGGGGCAGGAAGGCTGAGAAATGTCAGAGCATTTGACAAATTCTGATATTTTATCAAAACACAAAAAAGAAATATATGTATTTATGCTGGATATACACCTTTTGGTTTTTAGGGACTCTTTTGAAAAGTCTATAGGCAAGTATTTTTAAGTTAAAATTTTTTAAAAGCTGAAAATTCAAGAAAAAAATGAAGTTCTTTGCTGCCTTTTTTTTTTTTTGAAAATGTGCTCCCTGCTCTAAGCATAAGTTGTATTCCTTTAACACCTAACATTAAATGTTACTCTTGATGGAGAATGTAAGGTTAGTTTTCTGTCATCTTGGCAAAAGCTGGAGTCATCTGAAACAGGAGTTCTCAATTCCTAAGAAAATGCCCCCATAAAATCTGCCTGTGTGCAATTCTGTAATGCATTTAAAAAAATATTAAAGAGTGATGTGGAGGGCCCAGCTTACCTCTCGGCAAGTGGTCCTGAATGGAATAAGAAATCAGGTTAGGCACACGATGGAGAGTAAGCTGGACAACAGTGCTCCTCCATATCCTCTGCATCAGTTTCTGCCTTGAGTTCACGCCCATGGTTCCCTTAGTGATGGATTGTGGTGGACTTGGAAGATGAACTAAACCCTTCTCTTCCCAAGTTGCTTTAGGTCATGTGCTCATCACAGCAATAAGAAGCAGCTAAGATAGAAATTTCTGTGAGGCTTGGGTATTTTTGTGATTTTTTTAAGAAGATTATTCTGGCATTTGAACTTAGGGCTGGAAAAGCTGCTGAATGTGCAGAGATCAGAGGGCTGTTCTGTAGAAAACTGGATAAACGCTGAGAGCAATGCAGATGATGAAGACCTGGACTGTGACACTTCAGAAGGAAGTTTGCAAGTCCCTTAAAGACTCTGTCAGGGCCATTAGATATTCTGAATTAAGAATTCATGGTTCTGCTCAGCTGGGGCTAAGCAATAAGTTTTGATTATCAAGAGCTCTGATCCTTTGAAGTGAAACTTTTACTTGCTGGGTCAATAGATACAGGTTATCCGTGCTGAAGAACTGTGATTGAGACCAGTCTCATTGAGATGCACCCTTGTAGGAAGTATTTGCTGAGGGCCAAAGGGGTACTTATTGCTGGTAGCCAAACTTGGTAATGTGTAAGAGTCACACAGATAGTGCTGGTTCTGAACACATGAAGGGGTCATGTAAAACACATGTAGGAGACTAGAATTGAGAGCATGCAGAGCAAAGCCACAGCTGAGGCTTTGTACTATGAAAGACTACTGGTGAAGGTTCAGCCTCAGTTGCAGTAGAAGCCCCAGGATTAAAGGAGAGGATAGAGAGAATATGAGGCTTGACACCATGTGGCAGAGTAAAACGTTCCTGAAGAGCCCAGGAGAGGCTATTGGCAAAGGTACACCCCTGTTACTGAAGAGTCCCCAACATATTGGAGATGAGAATACTATGGGATGACCACTAAGGAGAGAATCAAGCCTAGGGTAGAGATAGCTAGAGCTTAAGAGATAAGCTGTGTATATTGTGGATGGATGTTCAAGACCTTTGGAGCCCAGAAGATCATGAGTACCAGGAGTATGACAATAAGCTGTACACTGATAGATTTTGGTTTTGCTTTGGTTTGACATACTTTAGGTCTTCCCTCTTGGATTTAAAAAGGTATGTGTGGTGATTTGAATAAGCTTGGACCAGGGAGTGGCACTATTTGTAAGTGTGGCCTTTTTGGAGTAGGTTTGGCCTTTTTGGAGAAAGTATGTCATTGTGGGCGTGGGCTTTAAGACTCTCGTTCTAGCTGCCTGGAAGCAAGTCTTCTCCTAGCGGCCTTCAGATGAAGATGTAGAACTCCCAGCTCCTCCTGTACCATGCCTGCCTGGATGCTGCCATGTTCCCACCTTGATGATAATGGACTGAACATCTGAACATGTAAGCCAGCCCCAAATAAATGTTGTTCTCATAAGAGTTTCCTTGGTCATGGTGTCTGCTCACAGCAGTAAAATCCTAAGTGAAACGGTATGTAACTAATTTTTGATTTTATAAGAGTCTACAGTTAAGAGATTTGAATTAAGAAAAAAACCTTTGATACTTTAGAGAAAGTAGATATTTTAAGGAAACTGATCTTTTAGTGTTTGAATTTTTAAAGACTATGGAATTCTCAAAAGTTGGAATTGTGATACTAATATTATCATGCAATTTGGGGGGTAGATAAGAAAGAAAACTTTGTTTTAATAGTTATATATTTGTGTGTCAAGTTGCCAAGAGACTGATTCTGTTGGTCAGTTTTATGTCAACTTGACAGAAACTAGAGTCATTTGGGGAAAGGGACTCTGAGTTGAGAATATGCTTCCATGAGACCAGCCTACAGGCAAGTCTATAGAGCACTGTTCTTGATTAATAATGATGTGGACCCACTCACTGTGGGTAGTGTTCCTGGGCAGGAGTTCCTGCATAGTATAAGAAAGCAGGCTGAATAATATAGAGAGTAAGCCAGTAAGCAGTGTTCCTTTATAGCCTCTGCTTCTATTCTTTCCTCCATGCTTCTGTTCTGACTTCCCTCATTGATGAGTGTAACCTGAGAATTGTAAGCTTAAGTAACCCATTTCTCCACTAGATGCTTTTGGTCATAGTGTTTTACCACAGTAATAGAAACCTAACTAAGAGAACATAATTTTACTTCCTTTCCCTTAAGAATGTTTTAATTTCATATTCCATTAATGATTCTAAATTTTGTTACGGATACTCTAAATTACATGAAAATACTTGCTCTGTAATATTTTCCTGCAAGAAGTTGAAATTCTCCACATATAAATATACGTAATTATTACATATAGTACACCCACAATGTACACAGACTGGTGCTATAGCTGAGTGGTACTGCACCTTTCTAGCATCCACAAAGCATAGGGCTCAATCTCAGGTACTATAAAAATGGGGAAAGGAACATATTTATAAATGTGGTATACCAATGGATTTTCTAATTTCACTATTGAGTTGGTATCTATTAAAGGCATCATAAAAAGCACGGAAGAAGTTTAGTGTCTCAGAAAATGAAGTCAGGATTACTAGACAGTGAAAAACATAGATGGGCTGGGGAGAAAAGCTTGTGTAGAAGAAGCAAAGCAAAATGTGAAAATCTGAAGAGAGTGAAAGGAGAGACAGGCAAGGTCACTGGATGTTGGGTTGAGGTAGGAGGATAACTGTCGAAGGGAAAGAAACTGTGATGTCCTTTGTAGCAACCCCTCTAATGAACATGATAGGCCCTGAGATGGGCCTGTGCTGCTGTTTCCCTGTCTCTTGCTCATAAAAGTTTATTTGCTGTGTTCTCTTGCCTCATCTTTGCTCTTTACAAATTCCCTAGTCTATAACCCAGACAAAAAATATCAAGTTAGATTTTTCTGTTTCTTTCTTTGCAGGATGAAATACATCACTGATCCAAATTTCCAGAGTAATTTCTATTTGCTTTTTCTTGCATATCCTCGGGACTAAACCTGTTTTAGAAAACTCCTATCATGAGGATTCTTTCCACAACCTAATTCTAAGGGATCTGTGAGCAGAGCAGAGCTTCTGAGCTGAGAACCAGAGGTGAGTCCTATATTTTGCTCCCCCTGCAACCCACATCCAACACCACACATGACAATGTACCCTGGAATATAATAGTTGATATTGATTCCCAGTTTGATAGGACCCAGAATTATCTAGGAGACAAGTCTCTGGGAATGCCTTTGAGGGGTAATCTAGGCTAATTAAGGTAGAAGAGCCACCCTAAAAGTAGGCACGATTTTTCTCCACTTGGGTCCTGGACTGCATAAAGAGAAAACTAGCTGAGCAAAAGAATTAATTTCTCTTTGCTTTTTGACTTTGAAAGACAACCAGCTGCCTCGAGGTCTTCCTCACCACGTTAGACTATAGCACATACTTGTAAGCCAAAATAACCTCTTTTCTCTTAAGATTCTTCTGTCAATGGTATTTTATTCTAGCATCAGGAAAAATGACTTAATATACAAGTAAGGCATAAAAGACAAAGAACAGAGACCTTTTGTCAGCGTTATTATTCAGTATGACCTACACAATGAGGTGAGAGAATTCATGGAACATCAGGGAATCTATTTAGAAAACAACAGTGATAAACATGGAGGGAATAGGCAGCAGAAGAGGAAACATAAAAACAGCCACCCTTAAGTCTTCAGACTCTGTAGAACAAGGCGGTCTACAACCTTACCTTTCTAATCCAGCCGCTTTTTTTTGATTGACTGAAGACTCTATTTACTGAATCTTTAACCTGTTCTTCTTCAACTTCTTCTGTTTTTGCAATGGAACAGCAGTCTTGGTACAGTTTGAATTTAAAATGCTTTAGTTTATGATAAATTCTGGTGCGATTAGCACATATTCTGCCAACAATAAACACCTATTTTGAGAAATAAATGTCATTACCTCAAAGAAAGTGAATGAAAACATATATATATATATATATATATATATATATATATATATATATATATATACATACACACACACACACACATATATATATTTCATTTTCTGATTTTCAGATTTTCCTTAATGGTAGAATCTAAAGCATATTATTTTTTAACTTGATTGAACATTTATACAAATGATCCCTTTATCTTTTCTTATACAATTAGTCAACAGAACCTATACATCTACTATGCTTCCAGTATTGGGCTCGTGGCTAGAGGTACAACAACAATTTACAGGTGTTAGGGAGCTTAGCATCTTAGGAGAAAGATGAATGACTATAAAACTCTCAGGATGCTACCAAGTGAGCACTCAGGTGCTCAGGTTGCTATCAAGAAGTCTCAGCAAGGAGGGAGGATCACCTAAACCAACACAGACAGGAGAGTAATCAAGCCCATGTTTCTTTGTGTGTGCATGAGCCAGAAGACAATGCCAGGCACCATTCCTCAGGCTCCACTACTCCTTTTTTGTTTGAGGCAGCATGTCTCACTAGCCTGGAGCTTCCCAAGTAGGCAAAGCTTGCCAGGTTTGTTTGACTTAATTATTTGTTTTTAGTGGATGATGGAGTTTGCATTCCAGCCCTCATGCTTCCTGTCTTCTATTGACTGAGCCACCACCCCAGCTTCTGCCAGTGGTTCTTGCAGTCCTGAAAAGTTATCTAAATTTGGGAATAAAGAAATTGTTTGTAAGGCATAAAGATGAACACACAGAAAAGAAAGAGAAAGCATGCAGAGTATGGATGTACACACGTTCTATGTTTTAAATGCCCAGATTGTGACAAATTTGTAAATTTGAACAAGAACTAAAAGTGGAACACTGTGACACAAGTGTTAAATGTTGGTAGTTGTTTACTAAACAATTTCCAAACATAAAGTATAAATGTTCTTTGTATGTATGCATATTTTTGGCTTTACCTAATGTGTTGCACATAAGTTAGACATATTAACATTTTATTGTGTGCTTTGATTATATGTGAACTTCTAGGATTCTATGATGCACATCTGTGAAATCAGTCAACCAGACCATTTCTCTGTCATGTTTTGATGGTTATGTTTTATTTTATTGCTAAAATGGAAGAGAACATGACTCTACTGATAAATTAGATATATCTTAATTCATATTTTCATACTTTATCAAAAATATACCATAATGGGCTCCAAACACTCACAACATGATCATATCACATGATCATTATCATATAAGAACCTAAGGATAGAAATGCCTTCCTAATTTAAGAATTTGTCTCTATTCTCAAGTGCACCGGTTTGGTACAAGCTACATCATTAAGAGTCATCTATGCCACATTTTTATGAAGCCACAATGCAAAGGAATACAGAGACAATGATGATGTGTAGAAAAGTAACAGGCAGGAGTACACTGTCAAAAAGGAATCCAAGGGATATACTGAAGGCTGGACAGCAGCTGGGTTTGATGCATGTGTAAGTGAAGCATTTGGACATTTCATCATGTCCTGTGACTTCTTCTGAATAGACATGAACAAACATTTATTTCCCCGAGACGGAGCACTCAAAAACAGAACAAAAAAATCATGTTACCTAAGTCTAATACAGTGGGTTTCCTGGACCTACAGACAAGAGCACAGATGAGTCAAAGGCAAGTGCAAAAGTGAAAAGCCCACTCCAGCACGGGTGACAACTCACTCATAAGAACTGTATTCCTAATGCTCCCTGTACAATGGACGGTCAAGCCAACCATCCACCCATCATCCCACCACCCTTTTCTTCCACTCTGGCAACTGTTCTTGATTCAACAGCTTTGGGAAGGGGTCTTATGAGTGTGTAAGTTTCTTTCATTTCCTAAGTTTGATATAAGACTTGCTCTTCTCCTTCAAGGAGGGAATGTACTTGTGGTCCAATGCCGCTTATCCAACATAACACTGCTGAAACTAAACTACTCATTCCATGAATTGGTAAATCTATCTTCCATCAAAGCATATTCTTTCTTTCAAATAAGCTAGTCTCTGGCAAGTCAGGCAAAAGAAAATTATAAATAATAATCAGTGTTTCACTGTACCCTCAAAAAGAACCTCAAAAAGGGTTAATCCTATGCTTTCATTTTTATCTAACTATGGGCAGACACAATAAAATAGTAGAGACATTGCTTTCCAAATAACCCAAGGGCAGTGGGTGGAGGTGTGGACAGTCTCTTTAAGCCCCAGAATATAAATATATCCATGTTTTACTTTCTGTGCAGGCACGGACACATTGCTTCAATAGGATAGAAAATAACTTTAGTAGATGATTCCTTCCTTCTCTTTTCCTCCTCCTCACAGACTGTCTTTACTGAAAGACTTGAGCATAAAGGCAAGCTGGGCTAACAGGTGTGTAAAGCAGGAAGCAGAGTCTGAGGAAATAGTTCTTTCTTCAAATAAAATTTATGTACTTGTAAAATTTTTGGACAAATATGTTGTTTACTTAAATACTGGTGCTTAGATTGGAGGGAAGATAAATAGAACTCTGACTCATTTTAATGACTTGATCCACTTGTCACATTCAAAATAACTCCACCCTTTTAGAAACACTAATCAAGATTTAAAGAGACATACACTGAATTCACACAGTGTTGTTTATTTTTAAATAACTACAAAAATATAACCTGAAATCTGCAAATCATCACAGTTGATTGACTAGAGAAGCCCCAGGTATCATGATAGTGGTAGACTCTGGCTATATGTTTAATGGAAACCATTGAATTCTATGCTAAAACAACAATAGCAACAACAACAACAACAACAACAACAACACAACAGCAGCAGCAAAACCTGTTTTACTGGTTTCCTTAAATTGGTTCTGTGTTGTGTTTATTTGTAAGTTAATTAGAATAAAATAATTTTATTTTTTAAAACAAAATTTACTGCAGAAAATTTATTTTATTTCACATCATTTCAAAACAGCCATAATAACTATTAGTGACAACACTATCTGAATGACACTCTATCCTGCCACACATTCTTGCGTAGCAGACTCTCATGTCACTATTCTAATGGCTGACGTGGATGTTTCCACTATTTTGTATCCCCACTCCACTCCTCATTAATAATGCTTCAGTGAACATTGTGATCATGCAATTTACTTTTATTGAATTGATATTTATAGGGCAAAGTTATAGAGACTACAGTGACTCTAGCTATGTAGTCACCTGTATTTTAAAAGTATGCCTGATCCTTCTTCCTCTAGAAATCTTACTTTTCATAAGCCTTCAAACTTCTAAACTATGTTGGTCATATTGTCTTTCAACAACTGACTTAAAAATATGTTGGTAATTTATAAGCTGTCAATCTGAATATTGAGTAGCTTTACTTGTGTGTTCTTAAGTTGAGAATGAACATTTTCTTAAGTATTTATCTCCAACCCCCATGACTAAAATCTCTAAATGAGTTTTCCAATCTTCATTGCATTTCTCAGAGGGATCTGGTCAATTGTTGCCCAATAGTACTCATGAATCATACTTTCCAGTAAGCCATATTTCCTCCACTTTCATAATGGAAGATTTAGCAATTTTGGGTCTCTATCTCATCCAAACCATATATCCTACAAAGATATGCAGTGTCACTAGAGGAAGGTCTCAGTATACTCACAAACGTACCCTTTTTACAAGGTAAGATTAAAAACCACAGATTCTACATTTTTTTATGAGTTCACATTATACTGTCCCACTCTTATCTATTAACTATTTTTTTAATTTTGTTTTTTTTTTTTGCTTGTTTGTTTGTCTGTTTGAGCTGCAGTTTCTCTGTGTACCCCTGACTGTGGACTAGGAAGCTTATGCCTGCTTCTTTCTGCCTCCTGAGTATTGGGATTAAAGATGTGTATCACCATGCCTAGCAATTATTTATTCTTGAAATTATTTTTCTATACTCAAATTTAACAGCATCTTAGTCAGGTAAATAATTGCTCTAGACACTGACAAATCAGATATTGTCTAAATTGAAGTATAGTGAATTCTCTTTGAATTCTCTCACTGTAGGCTAAACAGGCATCTTCAATTACTTACCTATAAACTACTAATTTGGGTGCTACCTGACACAAGGTTTTGACCTACGTCATATTGTTCTTTGAACATCAAAGGCAGCCTTCCTTGTTCCTTTCTTGCCCCAGTAACTGTCCTCATCACACCCATCCTATAATAAGGTTTACAGAGATGAAGAATATGCACTGATTTCATCTCACTAAATTAGGGTGTGAATATGCTAGCTATATCAGATGCATTTTTCACCTTCAAAAATTGTAGCCTGGGGTTAGGGATGCATGCTTGTTTAACAAGCTGAGACCCTTTGTTTAGTATCAGTGGCATACTAAAAGAAAGAAAATCAAATATACCATATTTCCTTATATTCTTTTCTTTGTAGTATTTTCTCTATTTGTGAGAGCTATCTAGAGGACAAGCTATGAAGCCTGAATTTTCTAAACAGCAGGCAGAGACATTAGTAAAGATACCTGCTTGTCACTTGACATGAAGTCATCCGTCTCCATCGTCCTGGTGTTGTATAGCTTTCCTGAGAGATGCACTGAGAATTTACAGTGGCGATGCAGCCCACAAGCCTGGCAGCCACAGTCTTCGGGGCTCTTCGAAAGGATGCTTAAGTTAGAATAGCTTTCAACCCGCTCCTGACAATTAAGTACAGGAAAATTAAGTCAAATATAAATTCTTCCAAATTAGAACTCATTTTTGACAGCACTGGAAAGAAATATAACTGGAAAGAAAAATAACACATGTTATTTCTTACTTAAGAAGGTATTTCTAAATTGAAAAAATTATTAATCATGGCAATAAAAAAAAGACAAAGAAAAACGAATGAGTACACTTTCTTCACTGTGAAGTGAAGGAGAGAATAGTTCTTTGCTTCATTTATCTCTTTACTTACAAATTACTACCAAGTAATATTTCCAATAGGCTTTAATTTACTTCTTTTCCATAGTCTCATCTCTAATTAATATCAATGAGTCATTAAGTAAAGTAGGAAAATGAGCAACAAAATATCAGGGAAAGTGAAAGTGGAGTTCATTTAAGGTAGTTAAAATTTGAAAAAGTTGCATTCATTCTTCAGGGCATGAGTTAAATCACATTTTCCTGAAAACATTCTGGAAATAATTTAATCTTCCTGTAGTCACCTGCTTTGTCATGTGAAAATAAGCACCTTGCAATTACTAATGTTCCATGTCCAGCACTGATGGACCATCTAGTGACTAATTATCAATGAGTGAAGCATGTGAAAAACCCTGGTCTGCATAAGCAAACCCTGTTAGCCATAAAGCCACTTCTATATGACTTTGCTTGTCCCCAGCTTGTGCTAGTCACCATTGTTGCATTAGCAGTGTATTTTAATATCACACTTGAATGAACACACTGAATATATTGCTAGCATGGTTCCTAATCCACATTCATCCCCTACAGCAGTCTGGATGGTACACTGGTCCTTTTCATATTGTGTGATCAACAGCACTGGTCTGATTTACCTGTCACAGTCTTCAAACTTCACAGCATGTCACTAATGACTGAAATCCAGACTACTGTCCTCTGCTCTTGCCTTCCTGCTTCTGTAGTGCTGTGAAGCGCAGTGTGATGAAAGCTCAAACAGCTTGGTTTCCTGAGTGACCACAGTGAGCAGAACACTCTCCACATAGGAGTGACACAGTACTTTTCTGGGTCACATCAGTGAGCTTTCTTCATGTTACTTTATCTTCTTCAGTATTACTCAGTATACCCTAAGATCTTACTGGATCATCTATCTCATAATTCTGTGCATCTTGTTATTTCACTGTGAATTTTCTAAATTCACTGTAACTTGCCAGTGTGGCCACGCATAACATAACATAGACCTAAGAGTCTTGGACTCTATTAAATCCTGGCCTGTGAAATTACTAACTGTGGAACTTTACACTCTGAGTACACTTTTCTTCACTGTGAAATGAAGGAGAGACTAGTTCTTTTCCTTTGGACTTATGAAATACATTTCACATGTAAATCATTTGTCAAACGCTAAATGTTCTTTAAAATTGTAACATTTTTCTCTGTATTAAAGAAAATAATATTATAATGATTTATGTATTTTACCTAAAATAAATAAATACCTATTTCCCTTAAAAGTAGATAAATATTGTTCCATATCTGAGGAATAAGTTGTGGATCTAATGGTGTTAAAAATCTAGAAATAAAAACATACATATGGTAGTTCTAAATTCAAGCCATCTTTGAACTTGAAATCTTAGAGTTTGTAGCCCCTGACTGTCCCTCAAACGGAGGCATTTCCTATCATCAGGCTTACTTCAGGTTGAAGAGTTCTTGATGAAACTCAGTTTTCTGAAGTAAAGGAGGATAGAAGTTAATTTAAGTGCTAGGGAGATTTTAAGGAATTTGAATGTCTATTATCTATCATTTTTCTTCTTATTAATCTTAGAAAATTGAATATCAAGGTTGGGGTACCTTTTAATATTACATAGTTCATGCTCTGTCAATTAGATACACTAAAATACAAATCTGGAGAATAAAATATAATCCAGTAATTCCAATTTAATAAAGTTAAAAATCCTCAAACGTCTAGAATATAAAATGTTAAGTTACAGAGTGATGTAAGTCAGTTTCCATATTGAAATTAAACATCCTAAGAGGGACCTGAATTGATGGCTTATGGGTAAAAATGTTGCCACATCATTCTGTTGACCTGAGTTTGATTCCAGGAGCCTAGAGTGGAAGGAAAATAACAGCTCCTGAAAGTTTTCCCCTACCAGGCGTGGACTGTGGCATGGATAGGTCCTCATTCACACACACATCATATATTTTTACACACCCTTCAAACATATATACACAGTAAAATATTTAAAGCAGTAGAAGAAATAACAGGCATCTCACAAGAAGCAGCCTCATGGGACACATTAATTTGGGAAATGCTGCTGTCTAATCCCCGCCTTAAAAACCTGACATATAAATTCATGAATTAGTGCTCAGAAAAGTGCTCCAATACAGAGCCAGTTCAAGTTACACACTGCTTTTTCCAACTTCTTTGTCTATGTGACTTTCTTCTCTGAAGAAGCATCTTATAAGACAATCTCCTCATTTTAAAATAGGCTAAGCCCTAGAGATGCTCTGAAATTATTTCAAACCATTTAATTATTGAAGACATTAGTGTGGATACTTAAAATAATTAAAGCCTTTAGAAGAGATTAAAATGTTATTATTCAACAAAGCAGAAGGCCTATGCATCAGAAAATTATTCCTTCTGGGTGGATATTGGAATCTTGAGAGGGCCACTGTCCCAATGTTTGTATCAGAGATTAAAGGCAAACTATATACCTTATATTGCTCTTTCCATCGACTTCTAGAGACTAAACTCTCTAGACGGGGTTGAATAAAGCGATTATCCAAATAATGAAGAGATGTCAACATATCTTGTGCATAGGATTTCTTCCTGGTGCCATCTGTGAGTAGCAGATGAACAAAAACAAAACAACACTTGAAATACTGAATCAACTGAATACTATGTTTGAGTTTTAGAAAGAAGGCTGGATAGTTGAAACTATTTTAAATTAGGAAATACTTAATGAAATAAAAGCTTCATTTCATGAAAGCATGGGGGCAGAGAACAGGGCAGAGTTTCAGTCACCCTTTCATAATTTTCAGACTTTCTCATTATCTATCTATCTATCTATCTATCTATCTATCTATCTATCTATCTATCATCTATCTATCTCCAATAGCACAAGGAGACACATGAAAAAGCTTGAACAGAACATTTAACTCTTCCTTTAAAACCAATTTGCATGACCATTGAATTACTGATCCCATTTTTAAGGCGCTCTGTAGCTGGTTCCATCCATGGATCAACCCATGGATCTTGCCATCACAATGGAAACATCTTTTTTTTGCCTTATCTTTCCCCTTATTTCCTCATAGCACACCACATCTTATTTTTGCTTTCCAAATTTGATTAGTATTTTGTTCTCAATTTATACATATTTGTCATAGCCTATGATGCTAACTTTTCTGCTCTCTTCAGATTTCCATGTGAATTTAGTTAATAAATTTCTCATGTTTTAATAAGTCACTACAAATTTAAAGACTAGATGATGAATTAAGAGCCCCTTTCCCACTGTCTACTCCTTTGATGTCTTCTCCTCTCCCTGCTGACTCAGTGCACAATAATGACAATTGGTCTTCCTAGTTGTTCTTAAATGCTCTTAATTCTTACTATGGCCCTAAGCATAAAACTGATGTAGATCCTGTCCTGGTTTTGTTTTGTCAACTTGACACATAACTCTCTAAATACAAGATGAGTTGTATAAAAAAGTAGACTTAGCAAACAATGGAAAGTAAGCCAGTAAACAGAACTCCTCTAAGACCTCTGTTTGAATTATTGCCTCCAGGTTCTTGCCTTGAGTTCCTGCCTTGGCTTCCCTCAGTGGACTATGACCTAGTATATACAAGCCAGTAAACACTTCCCCCAAGTTGCATTTGGTTAGTAATTTATTGTAGTAATATAAAACAGACTAACACAGAAATTGGTAGCATTAGTAGAATATTTCTTTGATAGAACTGACCATGTTGCTTTGGAAGGATTACAGAGATGTTGGAAACTTTGGGCTAAACAAGAGCTTAATGGGCAGTTCTGTGGGATCCTGAAAGATAAGAATTCGGAGAGTAATATGGACAATGGGGGCCTGGTTTGTGAAGTTCCAGTGTAAGAATAGACTCTTTTGGGGCTGTTTGAATAATGCCTTGAATTAAGAATCTGTGGTGCTGGCCAGCTGGGACTGAAGAATCAGCTGTAAAAAGGAGACCAGTAGCTTCTGGGGATCATTTCTTCAGGCTCGGAAGATATGATCCAAATTGGGTCAAGGGTATACCCTGTATAGTAGCCAAACTGGACAATGAATAGGAGTCATGGAGGCAATACTAGTTTTGAAGGCATGAAGGAGTCAGAGGGAAGCTGAAGCGTAGCACCATGTGGCATTGGAAAGAGTCCTTGAAGACAGCCAAAGAAAGGCTATTGGCAAAGATATAGAGCTGTTACTGTAGAGTCTCCAGCATACTGGCGAAGCCAATACCATGGGATGAGCACCACAGAGAGTAGCTAGTATAGAATAGAGTCAGCCTGAGCCTCAGAGACAAGCTGTGTGTACTGAGAATAACAGAGCCAGAGAACAAGAGCTGCTTAACCCCTTTGGAGCCCAGAAGATCATGAGTCCCAGAAGTCTGACACTGAACTTTAAACTGGTAGACCTTGGTTCTGGTTTTATTTGGTTGTGAATATGCACTGGTTCTTCTCTCTTGCAGAAAGAAAATATTTGACTTGTCTTTTGATTTTGATGTTACGGGAGCCCACAGCTTAGAGACTTTGCAGTTTTAAAGAGGCTTTGAACTTTGACAGAGACTTTTAATGTTTTAAAAAGACTGAACTTAAGAATATTTGAATTTTTACAGACTGTGGGGAATTTACTCTTTATTGAAATATCGATATTAATATGAGAACTTATAAATATACAAGAAAGGAAGGGTATGGTGTAGTGGGTTTGGCCTAATGATGCTTGTAGTCTAATTTTTGTCCCTAATGCTGCTACACAAGTGTCTCTACACAGCTTCTGGGAACCTGCCCCTGGTTGGTTCCGATTGGTAAATAAAAATGCCAACAGCCAATAGCTGGGAAGGACAGACAGAGGCAGATTTTTGGAATTTCCCAGGACCAGGAGAAGAGGAGAAAGGAGAAGGGAGATCTGCCATGTCCAGAGAGTCTGGAGGAGAGGAGAGACACCATGCCTGAGAAGAGTGCAGGACAGAGAGGCATGGCTGCCATGTGAAGGAGCCAGGAGACTGCGATCCAGAGCATGGCTCAGTTGGGCAGCCCTCTGGATCTAGAGCAGCCAAGATAGGACATAGAATTAGTAAGAAATAACTCAGGATTAACCACGTGGAGGTTAGGCAGTGAGTGGCCCAGCTACTGAGCTGTATAAAGCACATTAAAATTAAAGGCTGTGTGTGTGTCTGTGTCTTCCATTCGGGAACATAAAGCATTGAGGCAGGTAGTGAACCTGCTGCAGGGATTTATTAATTAGCAATATAATTCAACATATGGTGTAACAGTAATATACTGGTACATCAAACTGATAAGGGGTCAATTGTCCTGGCTGGTTTTTGTCAACTTGATCCAAAACTAGACATATGTAGGGAGAAGAAAACTCAATTGAGAAAATACTTTCATCAGACTGCCTATAGGCAAATTTCTAAGGGCATTTTCTTGATTAATAATGAAAGTGAGAAGGCCTAGCTCATTGTGGGTAATGCTATCCCTGGGCAGGTAGTCTTGTGTTGTATAAGAGAGCAGGCTAAGAAACCCAGTAAGCAACACTCCTCTATTTCCTTTGTTTTGGTTCCTGCCTCCATGTTCCTGCCTTGGCTTCCCTCAATAAACTGTGACTCAGTATATATAAACCAAATAAACTTTTATTTCCCATATTGCTTTTTGTCAGTATTTTTTATCACAGAAATATAAAGCAAATTAATATTACCTTACTCATTGTTTCTGTTTAAAATCTACTTCTTCATTACATTCTTTGAAACTATTCACATACTTACATTTGCACATATGTTATATTACAGTTTATCTATCTGTTCTGGCTAGGTGCCAACTTGACACAAGTTAGAGTCATTTAGGAAGAGGGACTATCGGTTGAGAAGATTACTCTGTAAGGCTTGCCTAGGCAAGTCTTTAGTACAACTTCTTAATTAGTGATTGATTTAGGAGGGACCAGTCCATTGTGGGTGAGGCAACCTCTGGACAGGTGGTATAGTCCTGGGGTGTATAAGCAAGCAGATTGAGCAAGCCATGAAAATAAGCCAGTACTCAGCACTATTTGTGGCTTTGCTTCAGTTCTTACATTAAGGTTTCTGCCTTAACTCCCCTCAGTGAAGGAGTGTGACCTGAGAGTTATAAACTGAAATAAATTCCTTCCTATTTAAGTTGCTTTTGGTCATGGTGATTTATCTAAGCAATAGAAACCCTACCTAAGACTCTGTCTGTCTGTCTGTCTATCTGTGTGTGTGTGTATGAATGTATGTATGTATGTTTCTACCATCTATCTATCTATCTATCTGTCATCTATCTATCTATCTATCTATCTATCTATCTATCTATCATCTATCTATCTGACATCTATCTAATAGACAATAGCTTCTCTTATTGTTCAACTCTGTACTCTTTATTTCCATAAGAGGTACAATCTAGTTTTTAGCTCACATATTATGCTATCTACTTGTTTACTCAGTGTCTGATTAATTTTAAGCTACAAAAGATAAGACTCTAATGTCTTGAAGTCATTACCAATCCTCAAATAGTGCCTGGATCATTCAAAACACATTTTTCTATAACTTATGAATAAAATCTTACTTAAGTACTTATAGGTATTCAGCACAACATATACAGTCTATGAAATGTCAGATTTTTTGCTAGAGATCTGTGTATGTTTAAAGTTTAATTTCTCATATTCTAGTAATGCAAGACAGTAGAGGTTCACTTTTGACACAATACAATAATTCACATGTAAGGGTACACACATACTCAGGATGAGAATGGCGTTGAGTGAGGCAATGAAAAGTATTCACAGCTTTCACAACTTACTTAGACTATCTGCAATTAACAAAAAAGAATTACATTCTGATAGAGAACAGAATGGACCATGGTATAAAAACAGAAAACAGCATGTGTCTGTTGGTAAAGTTCAAAGTCTTAGAGGTCCTGATAACATGAATGTTGAGGCACCCTTATGTTGTAGTGTGTATGTTTGATATTCTACAATTTACTGTAGACACTTTGGGAGCAACGACTTGTCACCTACTTGCCATCTATAGATCTCAAGTAGCAAACTGTTTAAGTGGCAAGACTTAAGAATGGTTTGTCTTGGCTTTGTTTCATTTAGTTTCAAACGCTATTTAGGAAAATTAAAAACAATAATAACAACAAAAATTTTAGTGATACTAATAACTTACCATACAAACTTTCCAGAAAAGATCCATCAAAAGCATTGATCAGAAGAGCCTTCACAACTATTTCAAAGTGAGTATAATGGTCACTAAAAGAATCTGAAATTAATTTAAAGCAATTATTAGGACATACCAAATAGCACTGTACAGTGACTACAACAGGCTCCCTGCTAAGAAACTGGTACAAGTTTCACAAAGTTCACTCATCCTGAATCTAAAATGGTCCCAGACTTATCAAGGGAAAATTCTTCAGACAACAGAGAGATACACTGTGAAAAATCAAAATAATCCATGTCCACTTGAAATTAATTATCTACTACAGTGAATGAAAAAGGCAAGAGAGCTTCCCAAGTGGACTGTTTAATATGCTTTAGTCTATGATATATATGACATGGTCCAGGAAACTGCTACTCACAGAAACCTCAGTGGGCATGACAACCCTATTCTCCTTCACCCTGTCACAGATGCAGGATTTTCCACACTGCTTTAAGAGCTACGCCTTCTCCTTCCCATGCTATGCATATAATGCCATTATATCCTCTGTAACCCAGCCTCAGACATGAGTTCATCATGGTGACAGGTCAGGCAGCACTGCTGTTCCTGTTACTCTGGTGCTAGACTTTACTATGGGCCATGGAAATGTTCTCTAGAAAATTCTTCCGCCCATGATTCAAATGGTCATCAAAGAACACTCTCCCTGCTGGAGATGCCTGTGAACTATGTCTGGAAATGTGGAAGATGTTTAGCTAGGGCCTGAATAAAAAAGTAGGTTATACCTTTAGAAATCATGAACATATTGGGGTTTTTCTTCCAGCTGACAAAATGGATTGAATATGGAGAGGCTGTTGCACTTCTGTTTGCTGATAGGACTATGTAAGGTTTTTTGAGGCCTTCAGGGAAATTTCAAGTCTCTACTTCCATGGAGCTGCTAAAGTACTTTGGACTGGGTCTTAGACTTTAGAGGGTCTATCACCATTGAAAATTCCAAGAGGAAGGCTGTATACACACACACACACACACACACATCAGTAGCTTCTAACAAAGTAAAATTCAGTAATACTTCAAAAGAATTTCCCCTCTTGACTAGACTAGGTAAATAATTTTGAGTTAAATTCATCCAAACTCCTTCTAACTCTTTCAAATTATATTAAGGGAAAGCTCTTCTGTGGATTATTAACAGGCATGTTGGAAAAATGTTGAACTCACCCACTTTGGGACTATGTTTATTCATCAGGCAAATGAAATGGAGCTTTCTGTCCCTCACTGAACATGCTAATCTTGAAAGTGCTAATGGCCAGTGTTATTCATTGGCCATGAAATTTTAAGAGCTGCAGCAACATTTCAAAGGCTCTGGAAAGGATAAGAGGAAAGGCAAGAACAGAGGTCCACCATTTCCTGGGTGTTTTATTTCCTAGCTACACTATCTTTCTCCTAGCCATGCTCATAAGACTCCCTCTAGAAAGAAGGTTCTGGTTTCACTGTACTTGAGTGAATGGGTGGGCAGTGCTGGAATAATGTTCTGGTATCTCCAACTGAAAAAAATAACACAGCTGAGGAAGTAAATACCAGGCATCACTCAAAACACTTATGTGCTCTGCCTTATTTCTAAACGGCTAATAGAAGAGATACTTCCCTTAGTTTATTTTTAGCTGGCGTAACTGAAAGATGATGGAAGTTTTCCTAAGGTCATGTAGCTAAGTGTTGGAGGAGGAGTCTCAGGCTGTCTCTTCCAGTCTTTGTGTTCACTTTCCCTGCATAGGTGATAGATTTGGTATTAGTTTTCAGACACAGAATTGAATTGAGAATTGGTTAATATAAAACTCTAATTTTTCACCTATTAGGAAAAATGACAGTGCTCACTGACAAAGATCCTTAAGATCACAAATAAACAGAAAAGAGACAGAACTAGGCTAGGAGCTCAGGATTCTTTCCAGACTAGTTCTAATTCTTATATTGAATGAATATCTGTGCTATAGTCTTGGAGATTTAGTTAATGCCTTCCCCCACCCCATTCATCTCTTATTGCTTGGTAAAATTGAGCTTTGCACTCAGTGTCTCCCACATGCTATGTGTGTACTCTATTATAGACCATGGCTCCAGTCCTTCATGATCGCTTCAATCTGGAAAAGGATAAGAATGCCAATTTTGTTATTATGCATGACTTTACTTTTCTCAGGTAGCAATCAATTCTTCCATGTTCCATCTGATGTCTAAGTAGGCTGCCGATTTTCCTGCATCCCTTAGCCCCATACACATATGCTAAGATTTTGTTTGAGCACCATGTGTCCTTCCTACTGATGTGGATGCTCTTCTCATGTCAGTTCTGCCCTGATTTACTTATTTCAACTAAATGATAACTTTTTATATCTTAGAGTGAAAAATCCTTTCAATTACTATGTTTTCAAAGTTTACTTTATTCTCATGTACTTGATCTTCTAAGTGAACTTCAGAATTGTTTTGTAAAGTTGAACCAAAAACTAACTTTAGAAGAAAGACCTCTTGCAGTGTATATATTACTTTCAGATCATCTGTATCTCCCCACTTAAGCTGTCTTTCTTATTTCACAGTAAGTGTGTTTTTCTATCTACAGAGCCAGCCATGTTTTTACATTTGGGCTTAGGAACTGCATTTTGTTATCAGTGTGGGAAGAATTTTTCCTTAATTATATCATTTAAGTATTTACTTCTACTGTACAAAGAGCTAACTGAGATTTGTATATTCATTATTATTTTGGCCACTTTTCTGATATCTTTTACTAATTTTAAAATAGCTTGTTTTGGATATCTGTGGAGGATGAGCCTCCTAGAATACCATAGAGCTGGAGATGGGTCCTGTGAATGGGTTCTGATGGCATTATTTCTGTTATCTCTCCCAAACCTGGTCTCGCTAGCACTAAATTTATTCCAAGGAGCAAGAGAAAGTTAACACTTCTCCAGGAAGAAGTACATACCTTGCTGACATGTTGTTTTATGGAGTGAAAGCATACACTTAGCATGAGGGGTAAAGGCAGAGTAGGAGAACCATTTTTTTTTAACAGTTCCTCTTTACCCATGCATGCACATGGGGAAGGAAGAATTTGGGTAGAAAACTCCAGCAAAAAATTAAACATGCAATACTGGTCTTAAACTAGTCATATTCTTCCCTTATCTTCTGTATCACTGGTTAAGTTAGAAACTTATTGATTGTGGTTATATGCACATGATGACATACAAACATGTTATCATCCCCGGTGCAAATGTCTTTTCAATACTAGCTCTCCTTTATCTACTTTACAATAGACTCAGGCTAAGCAGAATTTCTTTCCCAGCATAGATAACTGTGTTAGTGTACTTTGTTTTTGTTCTTTTCTAAAACCAAACTGAATGAATCAGAGATGTCTCAGTGGAGGGTCAAAATGAAGGTTGAGGGTCAGCTGTCCATTAGCCCACTCTGGTCCTACCTATCTCCTCTACAGTCACTGAGTTGATTTGGCACATCAAAGGATATGTTAAGTGTCTACTGCATTCAAAGGACACAACAGTAACAAGAAGTGGGGACAATGTGAAAACTCCTTAAATACATATAATCTGGACTGGGAATTGAAATTAAAGTCTCTCTCTCTCTCTCTCTCTCTCTCTC
>NW_021604596.1:5060106-5071878 GCF_004785775.1 Grammomys surdaster
CACACACACACACACACACCACTGCTAATTAGAGACCTGTAGTTATTTGTTTTTACATTTTAGCACACTATTCAAGAACATTCGAAGTAGGAAAACTTTCTGTTCTTTCCATTTCACAAAACGTATCTCCAGTGTTTCATTATAAATAATGTTGGTTCTCACTTGAAAATATGGTTATGTAAAGAAGAAATGTTCCTATTGGTGATTTTAAAAACTTCACCTTTAAAAACTATGCATATTGAATACAATCAAATATTGTTTCAGGCTCCTTTTTGTTGTACTGATAGAATTACATGAATTGCTAAGTGGCAACTAAGTTGATTATTTCCTTGTTCTAAAATGCCAGTATTCTAATGATGCAGTGCTTGCCTGAAATGTATTATTTTTACCTCTACTACACCGTTTTGTCTGAACATATTTTAGCAGAGTGCTAAAATGATAATTCGATATTTACTATTCACTTAACAGTGTTTTTCTTGTTTCTTCTACCTGTGTCCATATTTCCAGAATGTGAGTTATGCAGGTCTGATATGTGATGGACAAATACCTGTCCTTTAACCTTTTTCCATATCTTTCACAAGAACTGCAATCTGAGAATATAAACAGACATTTACAAGGCTAATGAAAAGAGATGAAGACTTGACTGTCATGATTCCATCATGAAGGAAGAAACTAGTTGTTCTGAAGTGGGGTAGACGTACCACTTAGCCAAATGGCAGGTGGTGAGGAAATGACAAATGTCCTCTTTTGTTCCCTAGTCTTTACTGAATTGACAACCTACTCTCATTTTTGAGACAAGATCTCATTATGTATTCCTGGCTGGACTGGACCTTGCTATGTAGCCTGGGCTTGCCTTGAATTCAGAGATCTACCAGCCTCTGCCTACTAGTGCTGGGATTAAAGGTGTGCACCACAACTGATGGTCAATTTTGATTTTCAACTGTATGTTGAATGCTGAACTAGGAGCTTCAAATTGCACTTAGTATAAATTGTAGAAGTTAGCAGGATAAATCTTGAAACACGACTTCAGTTATAATTTAACCCAAGCCACACAGAGGTATTCACTGTTCATCATATAGCCTATTGAGCTAATGAAAAAAATATTTTCCATTTATAAGATTAACTTATAGCAACCTTTAGAACCTAATTCTTTGGTTAATCAAGCACTGCTTAAATTTTGTCAACCTTACTGAACATTAAATTGATAAGTTAAAGCTATTCATTTAATCATACATATAAACTCTAAATTTTTGTTGTATCAGCTCTGACATTTACAAATACTCTATTCATGATTAGCATTTATTTCAGTCTGTAAAATCCAGAAATTTTCAGATACTATGCTTTTTAAAATTACCTACCCAACTATAATGTGTTCCTATAAAGTGTCATAAAGACTAATGCCCTAGGGATGGTAGCTTAGAACCTTGAGTCTTTTGAGACTAAACATGGGATGATTACCACTGGTTTGCCTCCAGGCTGGGCTATATAGTGAGCTCTAGGGCAGCCTACACAGTAATGTAAAATCCTATCTTACATGAAAAAAAATTAAAAAGAAAAAGATAAATGGATAGGAATACAACAAAGAGGGAAGACAGTTAACCATTTAGCCCTTTCTTTAAGAAATCAGATACTTATCTTATACTTACTTCATTGGGCTTTTTTTCTATATGCCAAAAATATTCTTTTTGATGTCCAGTCCTGATAAATGTATGACGTTATCTAACCACCCTGACAATAGATGATTTAGTATTCCAACTTTTCTACACTGTATCTCACTTAGTGTTCTACTTATAGAACTCAAGATGTCTAAAAGATAGTCATATAAACATACTCACCAAGTTGACGAAAATTTGGACCTTATACTCAGGAGAAATCTTGCCTGAAGCTAAATATTAGGGAGTTTTTGCCTATATATTTGGCTAAAGTAGTGTCAAACTGTCCTAAGTATAAGCAAAATGAAGGCAGTTGATGAAGTCTTGGGATATACAAAAGACGAATAGCAAAATGGGAAAAGATTAGTGCCATAACACAAAGGAAAGGCAGGGGACAGTGGTAATACAGAAGTTATAAAAGAAGAACATTCAGGAACTGATAGTGGCTAATGGCAGCAAAGCAACACTGGGTTAACATAAGAATTGAAGAAAATGAAGCAGAGGTTATCCAGAGTTGCTGTTTACTACTGTGTTATTATACAGGAAACAGAAATAAAAAGAGACTATAGTGGCTCATAGAACATGTTAACTCAAGAAAGAAAGAACAAGAATATTGTTACCAGTTGAAAAAGCCTGTTGAATAAGACTACTACAAGTACAGAACACACAAAATAAAACAGATTGCATAAAATATGAAACAAACCCTTGAGGTAGAGATATTTTATATTAAAAGTAAAGTCAGCACTCTCTGGAATTTATTCAAGTGAGATACAGTTTTATGTCCACAGAAAATCCTGAACACAAATGTTGATATTAGTTTTATTTATAATTACCAAGACATGGAAAGAAGCAAGATTTTTTTTTTAACAGATGAGTGCATAAACTGTGGCAAATCCATACAATGCATTTTTACTTAGCAATGAAAAGAAGTGAGCTATGCATCCTGTTTAGCCATGGGGAAAAACTCAAGATACACAAAAAGTTACGTGCTGTGGTGTTCTGAATAACTCTGTGACACTGTGGAAATGTTAAAAACTATGCTGATAAAACCAAATAAGTGGTTTCCTATAGTTCTAGGAAGAAAAGATGGAGATGTACATTTACTACTTTACATATTGCTGTAATTAAATACAAGGAGTAATCTAAGGAAGGAAGAATTTACTTGGCTAATTGTTTCAGAGTATAGTCCAGACAGCAAGAACAGCTTGCAGCTGTGTAGGCAGAGGAACGAGGTTGCTTATATCACAGTGAAGCAGTGATGGGAAAATGACGAGAGCCAGAGCCAGAGCCAGAGCCAGAAGCAGAGTTTAGCTATAATTCCTAAGACCTGCTCCCTAGAAACTCACTTCTTCCAGCTATGTCCCACCACCTAAAGTTTCACAGCACCCCCTCCAAACAGTGCCACCACCAATATCCAAGTAGTAAAATACATAAGAACATCCCACAAACCATAACAAATGAATAAAGAACATTTTAGGACACTGATATTATTATGGTGGGTATATGTCATTAGACAGTTGTCAAAATCCACAGACGTTCAAGACAAAAAGAGTGCTCTATCTAACATGAACTATGAATAAGTTTAATGTATCAAGACAGTATCATCAACTGTATCATCATTTGTAACAAAGGTATCAAGCCAGTGTAAGAGGTGAATGATAACATGGCAGCTCTAATTTTCATTCAACATTTCTCTAATTCCCAAACTGCCATTAAAATACAGTAAGCAGAAAGGAGTAGGTAGAGAAGGAATTAGAAGCAGTTTACACATACTGGTCTTGTACTTATTAATGCAGTCTCTATAAAGAATCTATAATGATGGTATGTCTCCTAATTGAGTATTTTTATGATATAAATACCCAAGAGGCAAGTGAACTAGTACTTGCTGATTCAAGAAAGTTAAAGATTAACTTGCAAATGCTTCACTTTCTTCCTTAATTTGCCAAGTTTCCTGAAGTAGGAATCATTTTTCAGCCTACTGTTTCATTACAAGTTGTGGGATATAGGCCAACCACATATTTAATTTTGTTATACAAAATGTTATACTTCTTAAAATAATTATTTAGGAAGAATCTACTCTTTAATATATCAACCTGTTTCTGTGAACAGTAAAACATCATGAAAACAATCTTTGAATATATGTACAATTATAGGGATCCAATTGGTGATATTATATTCAAATGTACCCTTACATTTCAAATTCTTTTATTTATAACTACACACACACACACACACACACACACGCACACACACACACACACATACACACACACACAAAGAAAGAGAGAGAGCTAGAGAGAGAGAGAGAGACAGAGAAAGAAAAAGAGAGAAAAAGAGAGAGAAAATTTTCTATTTTTGGTAGGCTTCATTGTGTAACAATTCAAAAACCCTGATAAAAACCAGTAATTTTAGAATAAGTATGCTGTCTTATGCCTATTTAAAGGTATCAGCAAAATCTACACAGTTAAAAATATTAAAATACTGCATTTTTCTGATATTTTCACTGATTGTGCAAAAGTACAATTGGCAAAAACAACTGCCTCTCACAAAAAGCAGAGAGAGCACTGACACCAAACAACTAACAATGATGGCAGTCTCCACAGTGAGGCTCTGGTGATACAAACTATCCATTTGCCTAGGAATATCCTTGATGAAACAGTAAAACTGATTACTCTCATTAATCTTTAATATGCACATCCTTTAGTACTCTGTAGGAAAAACTTATATTGCATACCAAAACGGAATGGTGGTTCTGAGAAAAATTCACTCATGCAACTGTTATAACTGGAGTAAAGCCTCATCTGTCATGAAACAACCATTTTCTCTTCAAAGGACAATGACAAGTTGGATATTCAATAATATTTGTCAAATGTTTTCTCAAGAAAGAGGAAGCGATCCTGTCAAAACTTTATCATTTACTGTGTTGGTTGCCAATAAATAAAGCCAAGTTTTAAAGTAGAAATCACAGTTCTGAAAAACTTGTATGTAGTAACTGCATACAATAGCTTCTCAATATTGTAAGAATATTCTGATACAACTAAAATATTAACAGATGTTAATTAAAAATACACTGTGGTACATGTGCAAGTATGGAGTATGTATATAGTTCAGCAAACTATTATTTTCCAAATGATCAATGTCCCATAATAAAATCATGCATGAGTAAAACAGCCAATAAAATGCAAGATTGCTAATGGGTTGTATTATGAGTGTTAAAAGTTCTTTTATATGGTTTCAGTTTCCATACAACTTACCTTCAGAATATTATCATTGGTCAAATTTTTGTGTATTAACATTATCTAATAAGAATATCCACAATTATTTTGGAGCAGTATAAAAATGTTCTTCCCTTTTCCAGCTACATATTAATGTGAGGCAAAACTGTTTCATGAACTTCAATAAAACAACACATTACAACACTGAAAGCAGCTCAGATACAAGAATCCAGCTGCCTTATAGTAAGATCAACATTAAAGATATCTAATGGGGCAGGAGAGATGGTTAAGCAGCTCATAGTGCCTACTACTCTTTCAGAGGACAGGGTCAGGTTCTCAGTACCATATCAGGAAGCTTGAAATTGTCTTTAATTCCAGTTCCAGGGATTCCAATGCCCTCTTGCTTCTGCAGACACCTGCATGTATGCATACTATGTGCATAAACTCACATGGGTATACATACATATAAATTTAAAACACCTTTTCTAATGGTATATTAATTAATATGTGTTGTAATTATATTTATAGTGGTAAATAATGACAAAGCTAGTCTGATGAAAATAAATGCTTGTTTGCTAGGGGTCAATAGTATAAAAGGGAAATGAATTCCTAAAATCATTGGAATAAACTTTTACTATCAAATTTAAAATACCCAGACATAAAAATCATAGTTCCTAACCAATGATTTTTAAAGATGATATTAGTAAGTTTTGATGCATTATATAATGATTTGAACAAGGCAGAAACCTTGTCTTCATATTTAACTTACAAAGAGAATTCTGTTTTACTAATTTCAGTTGTGATGTAGTCAGATTTTCTCCTTGTTGATTTTTATTCTCTTCGTCGCCTTCCTCATCTGGCACTACAAAATCATCATTCATGTAATCATCTCCATTTTCATCATCTGTGTAATCATCCTCATCCTCATCCTCATCTTCATCCTCATCATCAGTGCTTGAACAAGAGTCCTTTTCAGAGTCCTAATTAAATGAGAAGAAATGCTTCAATAAATATTGTGCGTTTAAAATAGTCAGCATGGCTTTAAAATTAAATCTGAAAGCAAAAAAAAAAAGTACACATTTTAAAGTTAACTACTGAACTTTTAAAACTGAAGAACTACAAATTTTGGTTATGATTGGTAAAATGTTTAAAATAAACATTAAAAATATGAGCAATTAAGAATGGGAATGATGATACATAACAACAAATTGTCTTTCAGTATTTTTTAAAAAGGAGAGTGGGGCTAACGATAAAATGTTATTATTAAATACAATAGTACATTACAACATTCAGGGATGCTTATTTTAAAAATTTAGCCTTATAGAAAATAGAAGAGTCAGAACTTTACTGTTTATAGAACATATTTCAGGTAAAAATTCAACAACAATAAAACCAACAAAATAAAACACACCTCAAAACTTCTACCACTATTGCGCCTCTGTCTTTCGGAGAGTTCCTGTAGCTTCTGGTGGTACTCTCGCTTTCGAGCAGCTGATGATTTCTCAGGAGTCTCTTGCTCCATTTCCAGTGAAGAACATTCATCCTCCACCACCCTGCGTGGGTGTTTAGCACTTGCTTTTCTAACTAGGATATCACTGTCATCGCTCTCATCACTGTCATACATTACAGAGGACAGCCGTTTTCTTTTTCCTGGCTTGATGTATTCATCTTCCATATCCTCCTCTAGGATTTGCCCAGTGTGTCTGTTGTGATGACCCTCTGTTTGACCTGGGTGAGCTTCATCATCTGGTAAGTCAATATGTTTGGTTTTCTTCATTTTTTCTTCATCTGCTGAACTACTACTGGTGTTAAGATGTTTACTGTTGCTTCCCTGACTTTCAATGTTGGTTAATTTAAGGTCTGTTTCCTTTTCTGGTAGTTCATTAATACCAGACTTTTTGCTAATATCAAGCTCTTCATCGCTGTCAGTACTTTCCCCACTATCATGCTCTTCATCGCTGTCAAGTTCCTCATTACTATCAAGCTCTTCATCACTATCAAATAACTGTGAGATACTTCTTTTAGTCCGGCGCCAATCAACTCGAGATTTTTGCTCAGGTGCTTGGGTTTTAGAATTTTTTCTTGTTTCATGTCTTCTAACATGTACCATTTTTCACTTAAGCTTCTATAAAATAAAGTTATTAGGAACATAATAGTGACAACCAGATTACAGTAATGAATATAAGGTACACATTAGTTTGGATTCATTAAATTGTTGACAAAGGTAAAAATCACATGAGATATTGGAGTTAAAGAAATCACAGAACAGTTAATAGTCAAATAATGAATTGAACAACTATTACTTTTTTGAACACCTGTTCTTAATTATGTTGTGCTGAAAAAAATACATAGAAAAATCACGGTCTTGTATCCTTTAGAAAACTATATTAAACTCAAGCATGCAAACATAATTAAGAAAAATTGAAGTAGTCAGTGTTAATAATAAAAATAAAAGTGATAGAAATATCAAGATATAGAAAGATTAGTAAGGTAATTAGTTCATCAAAATGATTTCAGACAAGTTAGTGTTGTGCACACAGAACTCTGGTGCTGATAACGAACATGCTATACTTAGTAAGTATCACTGAAAAGGGATAGACAGCTTCTGGCAGGAGCGAAGAGACAAGAACGGAAAATGATGAAATTACAAAGATATGGCTTGGGGGTGGCTTCGTGGGTAAACTGTCTGCCATGAAAGCATGAGGACCTGGGTTAAGATCTCCATCACACACATGAAAACTGGTTGTGGCAGTGCACAAAAAACCCAGAAGGGGACAGAGACAGGTGAATCTTAAGAGGTGGTTCCTTGGCCTATTAGTCCAACTGAAATGGTAAGTTCTAGGTTTAGTGAGAAATGTTGTTTCAAAAAATGTTAAGAAACAATTGAGTAAGATAGTTCTACATCCATCTCTGGTTTCTGCAAATACCTGCATTGGTGAGCAAACCCACATACATTGCATATATGTGTTCAGCACACACATACACGAAAGTACAAAGACGATTCATCCTCAGGCAAAGAAGGATTTAATATGGAACAGAAATAACATGGATTTAAAAGCACAAACAAGTTACATGAACAAAGTTACAATAGAGTAATTGATATAAAAAAAGAGATGACAATATAATGCTGAGAGATAACCTATCTGGTAAGAGTGTAGCCTCTATATTCCTTAGCAAAGTGGAAATGGAGTTATACTACAGTTAAAATGTACAGAATAATCCAACAAAACTTACTAAAAGTACAATAATACAGTCAAATGAAAATGGTAAGAAAGGTTTCATGGTAAAGCAGAACATAGTATAAGGAAGAAAAATCAAAGCTGTCAGTTCATGAATGTATAAAGTATATTTCACTAAATTTATCATATGCATGTATTAAACTACTGACAGGTAAGATAACTAGAAATTTAATAACACATATGCACTTTTGTGGTTGCCAAGGAATACAAGTAGAATCACAAAGTAATATGACCTCATAATACATGTATAAGAGCTTATGAAAATTATTATGACAATATTCTACAATAGCCCATATTTATTGTCTTTCTACTCTTAATAATATCAAAGGATAAAACAATAGCAGAACCTTAAAACAAAATAATCCACACATAATCATACTGCTCATGTGTTTTAATTCCAAACATTAGCTTCAAACATCCACTTCATCTCACGTCTAAGAGATTGTTAGACGCTTAGAGAAAAAGAAATGTTTATAAAATAAAGATTAACTGTCATTGAAAATATTAAAAAGTGTGTAACTGTGAGAATAGTATCAAAGCTACAAAACCAAAATAATTTTTGCAATGTTGGCATCACTGGACCAAGTTTATAGTGTTCCAAAATTACTACTTGGAAGAGGAAAGAATGTATTATTCATTTAATACATTCTTTAATTTAATTGTACTAATCCTGGTATGGTTATGAGGTAGTATGTCTCCATATAATGGTAACTTCTCACATAAAACCAGAACAACAGAAATTATAATATTATACACTAAAAATGATCTCTATAGCATAGGCTAAAATGTAACCTTGTGATTATATCTGCTACAGGATATGATTAATGTAACAGTAATAGTAAGTAACATATAACAATTAGTAAACCAAATGGCCTATTTGAATTATGGTTGGCTATAATCTACATTAAGTGTTATATTAAAGCCAAAAGATAAAAGCAATAAGGATAAATAATAAAAATTACAAACACCCCTAGATTATACTTCAAAGCATGCCTTTTGTATGCCCCACTGCTTTCCAATATTTCTACCTAATTTCAACAGTTTCAAAACAATTTTTCTTTTGTCAAACACCAGAATAAGATGACAGTTTATATTTGAAAGTCTTAAAGAGATATTTGTAAGCACATATAATTTTTCATAAGCCAATTTTGTATATGTACAGTTCACAATCATGGCTTTCTAGGAAACCTGTTTGAATTGTGAGAAATAATAAAAATATTTCAATAAAAAGACAGGTATGGTTTCATTAGATTCATGAAAGTAAATATGGACAGTAAGAAATATTAAAGTGAAAGATGATTTTATTTTAGTATACAAAACAAATTCACATACATGAGATTGCTCTTATAAAAGTAGAACATGCTCAAAGCACATTTATTTTTTTAGTGGGTAATTCCTAGGACAACATTAGAAATGAATAAGACTAACATATTATTAAGAAGATATATGACTGTACATAATGATGGTACAAAAAATTATCCATACTTAAAATTGATCAGTATAGTTTCATATGTATTTTTAAACCTTGATAAAGAAGATAGTATTTATCTTCATATATAAATATTAAATACAAGGACATAGAGTTTAAATGACTTACCAAAGATCACAAAGCTTGCTAGTGACAGAGCAGGGATTAGAAAGCAGGTCTTTTGACTCCCCGTCCAGTGCTACACAATGACGGCTGGTAATATCATGTGTACAGGTAGTAAAAATTAACGCTTTAAAGTAGTATTCTATTTCTTATTCATGCTAAATTTTAGTTTTGGAAAATAATCATCAAAATGGTGAGCATTAACAAACATGCTTTTTAAAAATTATGTAACTGAATTTAAGTATACATGGGTTAAGTCAGAAACTTTTGAAAGTTATCCATTAGACAAGAAAAAAATGTGCAAAGAGATGGAAAGCTGCAGACTTCCCTCTACCATTTCTTTGATGACATCAAAACCAAAATTTAAAGGAAGAAAACTTGGCAAGGTCCAAAACAAAAATTTCCATGGAAAACCACAGACTTTGACCATTTTAGAAGGTATACTTTAATTAAGTTCACTAGTTACAGTTTCACTAGGCCAAATGCTTATTTGCCAGGGCTTCTGTCCTATTTAAAAATAGTCATTTCTATCAATAAGGTAAAATAAACCTGTTATTAAATGTGAGATTTTGAAAAATCTAGCATTTTAGAAAAGCTAGCTCTTCTTTTAAAATTATGGATATCTTTACTAAATTATCTGGGGAGGGAAGAATGGCAGAGAAAAAAGGTGAGTGATCTTGGGGAGAAAAATAAGAAAATGAAGTTGAGTTCATAGGTAAGACAGCTTCATGATTAGAATTTGCCTGATAAAGAATCCATGCAAATGGATATAAGTTTTGTTTATGCTAAATTGAAAAATTCAAATGAGAATTTTATTAAGATGTCTTACCTTCAGGCAAAAAGAAAAACAAAGATGCCATCAGAAAGCATCAAATAAGTGAAGGAAGGTCAAAACTACCCTGGGCTTAACAGTTTTCATGTACAATGCACATATTAACTTCGATGTTGCCAAAGAAAATTAATTCATGTTTGTATCCTTCTTTCAAAGTAACTTAACAGGCAAAGGAAGGTACTGTGTTGATGCTACTTGAATCTCTTGTCAGGAGGAACATTTTCTTTTTATAACCAAGAAACCAACATAGTAGTCACAAAGAATGCTCTACAAACATTGTAGGAAGACGATAGCTACTTAGCTCAGATTTGAAGTACAAATCCTATGATAATTTTGAAAATTCTACCAGGAGGAATTAATTCATGAAATCTGTAAAAATATCAATACCTCTTTTATGTTTTCTTTTATATGGTGGAAAGGAAATGTTATAAACCAAAGAGTTATTGACATGCAGTGGTGCTACTAGAAGAAATAAATGCAGTCTCTGCTCCCAAGGAGCTCAAAATCTTATGAAATTACTTGGGACATCAAAATTAAACCAGCACAATAAAGGATTTGAGGGCTACATGCATGATTCTGTTTAAAATTTTACCACATTGGTCTGAGTCAACTTGTTATAGTCCTCCCATTGGCTGGTAAAGGTGGCAGCATATGTAACAGTCAGAAAAAAAGGAAATGATGAAGTAAATATATAAAGAGGCAAACCAATGCCTCCCATTTGACATCATAGTTCAATACTTTGTAGAATGGGTCCTGCCAGCCTGGTATCCGGGATAACTAGATCACTCAATAACATCTGTGATGAGGGCTGTGGCTCCCTAAATCCAGCAGGCCAAATGGAAGAGAGAAGAAATGATCCTTTGGGGTGTGAATATCAGGATCACATTCATGATTACCAACCTGGCTCTCTGGTGGTGGGGCTCATTCCCCAGATACAGGAAGTGGGTGCTCAGGCCTCCAAAATGGAGGGACAGCTGTTGCTAGAAAACAGGAACCTTTGATACAGCTTCACCAAAACCAGGCGTGAGCCGTAGAAGGGCTGTGTACCCACAGAAAAGGATCTGGAGAGAAAAGGAACCTGAAATGAGTTGTGCACTCAGATAGGGGTGTGCAGAGAAAGTCCCAGAAGGGTCTGTGCACCGATAAGGGTCCCAGGAAACAGCTGAGGAGACATTCATGGAGGGCTGTGCTCCCATAGGCAGGGTCTGAGGAGACACCCGCGGATGGCTGTGCTCCCACAGGC
>NW_021604596.1:5071888-5072441 GCF_004785775.1 Grammomys surdaster
CTCCCACAGGCAGGGTCTGAGGAGACACCCGCGGATGGCTGTGCTCCTACAGGCAGGGTCTGAGGAGACACCCGTGGATGTCTGTGCTCCTACAGACAGGGTCTGAGAAGACACCCGTGGATGGTTGTGCTCTCACAGGCAGGGTCTGAGGAGACACCCGTGGATGTCTGTGCTCCTACAGACAGGGTCTGAGAAAACACCCGTGGATGGTTGTGCTCTCACAGGCAGGGTCTGAAGAGACACCCGTAGGCCCCTTCCCGCGTCCGTGACGCACATCTAAGAGATGGCGGGTCGCAACACTGAGGGCGCCAGCCGCTCCCCTTCAAGCCGCAAGACGCCGCCTAGGCTCTGAGAGAGGCTAGGCGTCTCCCCCTCCCCACCACTACACTAATTATCAGACTGAGACCAGACCGGAGAGAATTCCCGCCAAAAACCCGCAGGCAGCCACCCTCCAGCTCTCACCTTTCAAAGCGCCTCTGTCTCTGCCTCCGCCCCGCCCCTGCCTCCGCCCCGCCCCTGCCTCCGCCCCGCCCCTGCCTCCGCCCCGCCCCTG
>NW_021604596.1:5072541-5080448 GCF_004785775.1 Grammomys surdaster
CCTCCGCCCCGCCCTGCCTCCGCCCCGCCCCGCCCCTGCCTCCACCCTCGTCCCGCCCGCTCTGCCTCCTCCCCGCCCCGCCTCCGCCTAGGTTCTTTAGGCACCACGTCCCTCCCACTTTCCGGGGAAAGCCGGAAGTTCCGCCTCCAGGCGGGGCAGGGGAGGGATCGAGGCGCGGGATCTGGGGTGCGGCTTCCGGGAGCGCGCTCTGAGGGAGGAGCCGCTGCGTCGCCTATGTTGGGGAGCCGCCGAGGTGGGAGAGCGGTGTGGGGCGGACGGGGCGGGAGGACGGAGAAGGCCGGGCCGGGGCGACGTCCTGTTTGCGAGTGGAGGAGCTGGTAGGCCTGTTCCCTGAGGAAGGGGAGCCTGGCTTCCTTCCGCCCTGCGCTAACTTTGGGGTGTGGCAGTGAAGGGCCTGTACCCCGGGCCTGGGCTGGAGTGAGGACTGCGGTCACGGCAGTACTAAATCACAAGTCTGTAGTCCCGATTATCCGCGAGGATGTGAGGCCTCCTCACCTCACTTCTGGTAAAGCCTGCCCCGCAAATTTCTTGTCACCTTCTGCCTTGCCCTTGCTAGCCTAGCGCCAGGGCTGCAGAGGCTGAAACAGGTCGAGTGTTCTTTAAGGATTGCCACAGAGTGAGTTCCAGATTCTCAAGATGTCTGGGAAGCGGAAGCGTGTGGTATTGACTATTAAAGATAAACTTGACATAATAAAGAAACTTGAAGATGGAGGCTCCTCCAAGCAATTGGCGGTGATTTATGGAATTGGTGAAACAACAGTCAGGGATATAAGAAAGAATAAGGAAAAAATCATAACTTATGCAAGCAGCTCAGATTCCACAAGTCTTCTGGCCAAGAGAAAGTCTATGAAGCCATCCATGTATGAGGAACTAGACAGAGCAATGTTAGAATGGTTCAATCAGCAGCGAGCTAAAGGGAATCCCATATCTGGACCAATTTGTGCCAAACGGGCAGAGTTCTTTTTCTATGCCTTGGGAATGGATGGTGATTTTAACCCTTCTGCTGGTTGGTTAACACGCTTTAAGCAGCGGCACAGCATTAGAGAGATTAACATTAGAAATGAACGATTAAATGGAGATGAGACTGCTGTGGAAGATTTTTGTAACAACTTGAGAGATTTTATCGAACAGGAAAATCTTGAGCCAGAACAGATCTACAATGCAGATGAGACTGGACTCTTTTGGAAGTGCCTACCTTCCAGGACTGCAGTAACTAAAGGTAAATGTACTGTCCCTGGGCACAATTCAGGTGAAGAAAGAATCACTGTTATGTGTTGCACCAATGCAACAGGCTTGCACAAACTTAAACTTTGTGTTGTGGGCAAAGCAAGGAAACCTCGTTCCTTCAAGTCAACTGACACCTTAAACCTGCCTGTCTCTTATTTCAGCCAGAAAGGTGCATGGATGGATCTCTCCATTTTCCGACAATGGTTTGATAAGATTTTTGTGCCTCAGGTTCGAGAGTACTTGAGGTCCAAAGGCTTGCAGGAAAAAGCAGTGCTTTTGCTGGATAATTCCCCAACACATCCAAATGAAAATGTCCTGAGGTCAGATGATGGTCAAATATTTGCTAAATATTTACCACCTAATGTAGCTTCATTGATTCAGCCCTTGGGTCAGGGAGTCATAGCAACCATGAAAAGAAACTATCGTGCTGGTCTTCTCCATAACAATTTGGAAGAAGGTAATGACCTGAAATCATTCTGGAAGAAGCTGACTCTTTTGGATGCACTTTATGAAATCGCAATGGCATGGAACTTAGTAAAGCCAGTTACTATTAGCAGAGCTTGGAAACAGATTCTTCCTGCCATGGAGGAAAAAGAAGGGTTGGACTTTGATGAAGAAGATATTTCTGGTGCTACTGTGGCTACCATTTTACAGCATACCAAAGGACTGGAAAATGTGACTCCTGAAAATTTGGAAAAGTGGCTTGAGATTGACAGTACTGAACCAGGATATGAAGTGTTAACTGACAGTGAAATCATCAGAAGAGCTCAAGGTCAGACAGATGAATCCAGTGAAAATGATGAGGAAGGAATTGAACTGATCCCAGAGAAACATATAAATCACACAACTGCTCTCCAATGGACTGAGAATTTATTAGATTATCTAGAACAGCAAGGTGATATGATTCTACCTGACAGACTGGTAATACGTAAACTTAGAGCCACCATCAGAAATAAACAGAAAATGACAAACCCAAGTCAATAACAGCATTTGAATTTTATTGTTATGATAATTGTATTTGTGACACATTGCAATGTGGTGTTTGTTCATGTTATACATTGTTAAACATAATCCTTTGAAGTACATATCCAAAGTATATCCAAAGTGGTTTAAGGATTATGTGTTTCATTATATGTCTTATCCTCTTATTTGTAAAAACAGAACTACTTCTGTGTGTATATAAATGATACATACTCATATATTTGCTTCTGTGAATTAGTGATCTCTAGGAGTGGCATTCCCTACATTTTCAAGCTTTAAAAGTTAGATACAGTGAACAGATTGAGCACTTTCCTGAATTCTTTTGCTTAAATTTTGAGGACTGCAATAGCAATCTTTTATTGTGCTAACCACATTCAATGGTTGGCTTCTGTATTTACATAGGCTAAGAACTAAATAATTAGATTTTAGGATGATATATAATAATATAAAAAGAAATTCAATAACAGTGGTGGAAATCTATGAATTATGAAAAATAGAATCATTTCTGTTTTCTTACATTTTTTGTGGGTGGAAAAGATAATTCTGGAAATGAATTATATGTACGAAGTAATTTTAAATGAGAGAAACCAGAAAGCTGATTTTTGGGAGGTATCAGTTCATTTGAAGGAAGCTGGGTATTAAAAATTTGGAAAACAATGGGTTATTTATACAAAGAAAAATAATCTGGACTTCTATTTTGAGTTGAATAACAGTATAGAATTATTTATTTACTTAATTTTTCATAAATGTTTTTAATTATTACATGTAATAACTCCCACTAATATTTGGGAAACATCTGAAATTTGAAAGTTAATTTTTTAAATGAGTTTTTAGAAATATCTATAACTTGAAAAGCTTTTGTCATACTTGGCTGATTTTATTTGATATGAAAGAAATAAAGTTTTTACTTTAGATAATTCATATGTTTGTATTCTGTTTTTTGAAGAAAGCACAAATAACTGGGAAGTGCTAGATAAAACAGTTGTTATTTTCTTTTTTGACACAAAAAGGAATTCTGTAGTTTGTCCTAAGAATTTTGACAGATTTTCTTAATTCTGCTTATCTAAGATACTGAAAATAGTTTTTATATGTTACAATTAGTATAATTTAAGAGAAAAGTATTTTTATTATAGCATGTCTGAGGTCAAAACATTAAAATACAGAATTGGTCACAATTTTGATTTTTCCATTGGGAAGTCTTGGAATTCTAAAACTTTTAAAGAGATTTTTATCCTGTATTTCTGTTATATTTATGTTGTGTGTATGTGTGTCTAGATTTTTCAAGTACTACTTTATGATAAAAAGTGTTTAAAATTAATTCTCTCAGTGGCTAAGGGAAGAAAAACATTAGAAGTAAACATGGGTATTGAATTAGAGCAATTATTAATTAAATTGTATATAAAACATTTTTTATAGAATGAAAATATATACTATAGATGTCTCTTTGTTCTTTTTTTTTTTCTGGATTTACTTAGTTTTTTTGTGTGAAGTGCAGTGATATCATTGCCACCTAGTGGTCAAATCACCCTTACTGTTGAACTTCTTGGTTAATTTTTAACGTCTAGTTAAAGGTTCACTATGTCCTTGAGGGTCAATTCTTTGAGTATCTCTAGACTGAGAAGCTGCTCTTCTTTGGTATGCAGCTGAAATTTGCAAACTGGTAAGTTAGCAATTCTATATTGGTCCAGAATGCTTAATTTTAACAGCTACCGATTCTTGAATGTTGTGTTCTAAGTTATGCACTTTCATTATTTAATCCTCTAAATATGAATTAGATGGAAGCTGTTGTCTCTTTTTCTTACTTGCTCCAGTTAAGAATTTAAGCTCAGGTGTTTAACTTTAATCAATCTAGCTAAACTCTTATTCTTTCCCAGTCTTCTGAACTTATTATCTACTGTCTCCCTCTATCATTTGCCGCACATGTGAATTTTCTTATGTTTCCAGAACATTGGTGGTAACCATTGCTTTTTTCCTTTATTCTTTATGAGATTTGTCTCCCTCTCTATTCTGTAGTACTGCTGTTGTCTTTTTACATCAGTTACAGCATTTGAAGCTTTCATTTTCTGTCTTTTGGTTTCCAGGTCACAATCCTCAGAATTACTTCTTACTCCAATTCAGTTAAAGCCAACAATGGCAAAATGAACAGTTTGCATACAAATTTCTTTTAAGTTCATCGGGCTGTCTTGAAGAAAATAGAAGAGTCAGCATAATATCAACATGGAAGTCTTGCTGGACCAAAGATATTGAAAGTCATTGCTATAGGAGTCAACATTGGAGAAATCAGGATTGTCAATGATGCCTGGTCACTTAAAATGTCAGAGTGAAAATAGTCAAACAGCCTAGTGATCCTTTGCTATTCTATTAACCAGCCTCCACCTGAATCTCCCTAATATCCTAAGCACTGTAGGACCTAATCCTGAGCTTTTGACTCTCAATGAATAGAACCCATCCTTATGGAAGGGACCCATGTCCTTTGCATTCTTTACCATTACAGTCTATCTTTTTGCTTATCATAGATCCTTCCCCTAACCCTGAGCTCTGTTTATTAGGCAGTAGAACTCATTACAAAGATCATAAGTGCTCTGCTAAGGAGTTTCTATGTAGCTATGCCTGTAAGGCTTTGTTGTGATAATTGTCATGTGGACAATTTTCTAAAGTTTTACTGTGCTTAATGTGTAAGAAAAATAAGCTGTGAGGCCAGACTCTGGAAGTTTTGACTCAATGCCTGAAAAGATGGTACTGACTTGAGTGTCCAGGGTCCCTCATACATTACTACTGAAGGCATATGAGCATGGAAACATTTACATCCAAACAGATCAAAATAAGTTCCCAGTAAGACAGTATGGGAGAAAGAGTAGAGGATGTAGTTAAAGGGAAAGAAGAAAATGTACAGGGGAATGTGGCCTAGGAAGACTTCCACTTTACAATCTGTTTATTTCCACATGCCAGACCTGGGGTTACAGGTTTGTGCTGCTTGGTCTTACAGGGAATGTCGAGTCAGTACCAAGTTAAATGCCTTTGATCACTCACTGCTCACAGTTGTGAGATGACTTTAAAAGTTGTTTGAGGGGCTGGAGAGATGGCTAAGAGGTTAAGAGCACTGGCTGCACAGGGGACATGGGTCAAGTTCCAGTATCCACATGGCAGCTCACAACTGTCTAACTCCTGTTCCAGGGAATCAACACTCTCATATAGCCATACATACATAAAAATCAGCAATGTACTAAAAAAATTAAATTAATTATAAAAAGCTATTTGAACACTGCACTTGCCCTCAAAGTTAGTTCCCAAATCCTGTTCTCATTACCTTAATCAAGACACCATTTGACTGCCTGTTAAAGCTCAGCCATAGGCTCTTGTCTCTTGTCCTGCAAATCTTTCTGTTGATACATGTTGACTAAGTATTCCTTAAAAATAGTGCATAGCACAAAGCTTCTTACATGTCTCATAGCGAGAAGCTTTCAGGAAAATAGATTTACTTTGAGAGGTTATACGAGAAATGAGTTAATTTCTCTGAGACGTTTGAGCTTTTAGGAGAACAGGGAAACTGGCAGTGAGAAAAACAGAATTTTTTGAGCTTAAATCTAATGACTCAAAAATCCATTGAATATATGCATAAAACTGGCAGGCCTATGGGATTTAATATAGTGTAGTAGGACCTGGAGAGCAGCGTTAGACTATTTGCTGCTATTTTAGAGGAACTAGTTTGCTCCGAAGACCCACATGATGGCCTACAACTGCTGCCAACAACAGTTGTTAGGGACCCAGTGGTCTTTTGGCCTCTCCAGGCTCCTGTATGCACACAATACATAGAAACTCAAGTAGGCACAAACACATACATGATAGTAATAAAGTGTTTTAAAATATATGTATGTACAAGAAGATCATTTATGAATCATAAAGTCAGGGTGGAAAAGCAACACATTTGAAAGGACAATCTGGTTTTATATGAATTCACATAAGACAGCTGAAATAGTGTGACATTCACTATGTAAAGAAAGCAAGATTTTACTTATTGATTTCTTAATTGGTTTCTATTCTGCATACTCCTCTGCTTTGTGCTACTAGTTTTTGCTACTCCTGGATGACTTCATCTTTCTATATGACCTAGTCATTCAGTTTTCAACAGTCCACATGTAAAACTTCAGCTGAGAAGTAGGATTCTTGATGCTATTTGAGTCCCAATATTTAGTTCCCTCTTCAGCCCCTAACCTCCTTAAAAGATCAAAACATGACACTTTTAGGACCAACTATACTCCATAGAGACATATTTCTGTTAGCCTTGTTAAAAGCAGTGTTCCACAGTGCTCAGCCTCACACAACTACAAGCCATCACAAGTTGTGATCTGGCAGTTACTTCATCACCGAAACCCAGTGCAATACTTATTTGTAGGCCACAGACTTAAGAATTGTCATGGATTGATTTTTTTCTTTGGTCTAGACATCAAACTCTATTGGATCATTGCTTTGTGAAATATTATGTTAGTGATTATAGAATTGTCAAGCAACTATTGTATTCTACATATGAGGTACGTTCTAGGATGTGTGTGATATATGAATGCCTGTATTCAGAAGAGTTACAGTAAAGAGGAAACAGTAACAATGTAGAACAGAATCTTACACGTTAAAGGAGTACAAATGAAAGACTAATTTGGGTATGAGAGATGTAAGGTTAGTTCTTCTAGAAGGATAAAGTAAACAATTGAATAGTCCTTGATGTTATCTGAGTCTCATAGTATTTCCACGGATAGTTGCTCAGGGTCTAGGAGGCAAAAAAAAAAAAGTACTTGTTTGGAGAATGAAAAATATTATCTTAGTGTATTATGAGCTGCAAGAGTGAATTGCTTTGTTTAACTGAAAGTCCAAGCAGAGCTTTGCATTTTCAGTCAGATTTCCTTCCTACTGTTGGCACTTTTCTTAGTTTGGGTTTTACTGCTGTGAACAGACACCATAACCAAGGCTACTCTTATAAAACCATTAACTGGGGCTGGCTTCAGGTTCAGAGGTTCAGTCCATTATCACCAAGGTGGGAACATGGCAGCATTCAGGCAGGCATGGTGCAGCAGGAGCTGAGAGGCAAACTGGAAAAGAGTAGCTTTTAGGCATCTAGAAAGAGAGTCTTATAGGCCACACCCACAGTGAGACACCCACACCAAGGCCACACCTATAAATAATGCCACTCCCTGAGCCAAACATTCAAAGCACTACAGCAGGCTAGGGGATTATTTGCAAGACCTATAAACGTTCCCAAATTTCTGGAACATTCTCTAGCTCTCTTATTTCTGCCTGTAGCTGTTTGCTGAGTTCATCTTTTTTTCCTCTCTTCAAGCATTTGCCAAACACAGGAAGGGACAGTAAACATTAATATCCTGCCTCACACCAGTCACTTTCTCTAGAGCAGATCTCTCTGTCTCTGTCTCTCTGTCTCTGTCTCTCTGCCTTTCTGTCTCTGTCTCTGTCTCTCTCTCTCTCTCTCTCGTGTGTGTGTGTGTGTGTGTGTGTGTGTGTGTGTGTGTGTGTGTTTGGATATACTCAACTGTGTCTGTACTTGTGAAAGCCAGAGGTTAACAATGGGATGCTTCTATCACATGTTCTTTGAGACAGGGTCTCTCCCTGAACCTAAACTCTCCATTTCTTAAAGACTGGCTGGCCAGTGAAGCTCTGGGATCCTTCTGTTT
>NW_021604596.1:5080458-5158639 GCF_004785775.1 Grammomys surdaster
TTTCTTAAAGACTGGCTGGCCAGTGAAGCTCTGGGATCCTTCTGTTTCTGTCTCCCAGCGCTGAGGATTTATAGGCATATGCTATCATGCTTGGCTTTTTACAGGCCTGCTTGGGATCTGAACTGAGGTCCCATGCTTGTCCCCTGAGCCATTGCTCCAGACCCTACATAGACCTTCTCAACCTCAGTGGTAGTCCAGCTAGCTGTGGGGGGTGATGTTATGTACTGCAGGACTCCTAACAACCTCTCTGAACCCTGCTAACCACCTTTTCTCTGTTTTAGTTCTCACCAAACAAATAGCGCTGCAGACAGTGCCAAGTGTTCCAAAGGGCTCACAGTAGTCTCATCTCAGGACTACTTTTCCTAGGCACATGGTTTACTTTCCAAGTTACTGAAAATGATATCTGTAATTAAATCACTTCCTTCTGCCCACCATCTGCTGGTTATTTCTGGGGTGTCTGTTTCTTCTAATTTTGTGCTCACTAATAATAGGTTTTTCTCATGGTAGCATTGCGCTCAAAGACGCTAATTCCTTGATTTGGGCAACTTGTAATGAAACAAACATGCTAGAAGCTTAGCACAGTCTCCTCCTCCTCCTCCTCCTCCTCCTCCTCCTCCTCCTCCTCCTCCTCCTCCTCCTCCTCCTCCTTCTCCTCTTCCTCCTCCTCCTTCATTTTTCTTGTAAGGTTTGGCCAGAATGTGACTTTTAAGTGAATCTTAATTCATACTGTTTTGTCTCGTGATTTTTGCATCTTCTAAGCCATTAGATTTCTTTGTGTGAAGTTAGCACATAGTAAAAGAGAATATAAGAAATACACAGTAGTTTCTTTTTTCCCAGAAATAAGGATTAAAGTAGGATCTCATGTATACTAGGCAAGTCCCCAGGCCTCGCTTCCCTGCCTTCCTTTCCTCAGCAGCTATGTATTGGTAGAAACCAGCCTTGTAGGATAGAAATAAGGCTAGGAATGGGCTAGACAGTGGGATACCTCCCCAGCCAGTCAGCTGCTTTGCATGGACAGGTTCATACAATAATAGGAGAAAGCAAATGTTTTCGTGAGCAATTAGCACTTTCTGAAATAGAGAACAATTATTCTCACAGAATCACTCATAGGTCTTTTAAGAATGTATTATGGATCTTTTCAGAGGATTTGATTTAGGATAATTTGATCTAGGATAGCTGTTTGTTTTTCATTTTATTCCAAGATATCTTAATGCAGCCATCCTTGAGAAACACAGATAATTTACAAGGTATCAGAATAGAAAATATAGGATGAGAGTAATTGGTTCCCTTGATGCAACATTAAATTGGGGCTTTGTATAAAGTAACAAGAAAGCTGGATATGCCCTCTAGCCTGTAAGTTTTTCATGAACCCCACTGTGAGATAGTGTCATGTTCTGTCATCTCCTGTGCCTGTGAACTAGCAGTCTTCCTGCTCTAACCTCCCCAGCACTGGGATTACCTGTGTGTGTCACAACTCACACTTGAGATCTTCTTGAGACTCCATACCCAGTTAGGGAGAGTGGACAGTTTTCTTACAAAAGTATCTCTCTTCTGTTTAGAGCCTTGGATTTTGTATAGGTTTTTTAATTCTATGGTCTTGCAGATAGTTTGTTAGGTTTATTTTTATTTTCATGGTGCAGCAGATGGGTCCATGGTGCTACATGCTGTTCCTGATCTATTTCCCACCCCATGGTTTGTTTTCTAGCATTTTCTTTCTTTCTTTAGTACTTCTGTAAGTGGTGTGTTTCTATATTTAAATCCCAATTACTCATTTCTGGAATATATATGAGAATAATATAATATCTATTATATAGTATATATTATATAATATATATTATATGAGAATAATTAAAATTTGAATATTGACATGTATCTTGAAGCTTACTATTACCAAATCAAGCACAGCTTCTAATAGTTGTTACTTTTTAATCAATTCTTTGAAATCTCCTATTAAAACTGCCATGTCATTTATGATCAAAGGGAGTTTGATTTCTTCCTACCCCAGTGTGTGCAAGCCTTTTTATTGTTTTGTAGGCCAAATTTTTTCTTTCACATAATTAAAATAGAGTAGTATTGACACACTTTAAACCCACAAGTAACTGGGATTTTAAACATTATTTTGAGGACTATTTTATAATTTTGAAGACACTGTCCCTGCTAAATGCAGCATGAACATGTAGGCTTTAGTTGACTTTGAAGATACCAGCAGCAGACAGATCAGCATTTCCGTTCTGTGAGACCATGGCTGGTATATAAATTTGATAAATGCTAAAGACTCAAAGATGGGATCAGAAAAGCAAGTGTCTTAAGGGACAATGTAAGATTTCTGATAACATCAGATGAGTTTATAGAAAGACGATGGAAGAGCTATTAAATATGATGCATATGAAATTGAGGAAAGCTATTGACTGTGATACTCAGTTCACTAAAAGGATGAAGAGGTGCCTGTGATTTGACAGAGCACCAGCTGTTGTGAAAGGCCCATTTCCCAACAGGTTGGCCAGTGTCGCCTCTGTGAGAGGGTCGTGCAGGATAACGTGAGACACAATATTGAATTATGAGTTTGTTTGTGCCTTACAAGTTTGAAGATTTTTTTTCTTTTTAGTGAATGATGGTGTCAAGTGAACACCAATTCATTGCATCCTTCAACTGTACTGGAGGAAGCAGAAGCAATGGAGGGATAAAATGTCTTCCAACCATGATGATATGGACTGAACCTCTGAAGCTTTAAGCCAGCCCCAATTAAAGGTTTGCCTTTATAAGAGTGACCATGGTCAATGGTGTCTCTTCACAGCAATGAAACTCTAGGACAGAATCCCAGCCCCTTTCAATAGGATGATATAGCCAGTAAAGCACAAACCTGGAACCAATCAGGCCATATATGGGACCAATAAGATCATGTATCTTGTGCAGTGGGATAGTACTGTAGATGACAGTGAGTCCTCTTCCCCATTGATGCCTAAACCTTGCCAGTTCCTTGCCCTCTTTGGGGATGTCTGGGGATGAGAAAGCCCAATGGCTTCTGGACAATAATACACTATCAAGAACTGAATAAATAATGACTTGTACACAGCCTGTGGCATTTAACATAACTCCATGGAAGAAATGGTTGAAAAATAAATGCTTTATTTCCCCATATTCTAGCAGTCATTGATAATGTTGGTAAGATCTCCTTGGGTGCTAAATTCCAAAATGAACATCACTTGCTTGAAGAAGGCAGTAGTAAGTCTTTATAGGTAATATATATCTTCTGTAAAAGGTGATATTCATTAGGTTCTTTTTAGTATGGAAAAGTAGCACACACAAAAAAGAAAGAACAGAAAGGATAAAGATATTAAGTGTTAACTAGAGAGCATATGTGGACTCTCTGACTCCACACTGTATTTGTGAAGGAAACACAATTTCATAGGAGTGACAGATATTGAGGCTTTCAGAATTCCCATACAAAAGACCTACAGTTGCATACCTGAGAGAACGCCCCTTCCTCCACTAAAAAACAAACAAGTGTGCACGTCCTGCAGAAAATCACAGAAGCTTAAAAATGGCTATCTTTGCTGCAGTTTCTAGCTGAAATTTTGTATTACTGACAGTTTTATTCGAACTTCATTTGGAAGTGTGGATGATCTTGATTGAAGTCTTAATTTTTGACAAAGAAAATCCAGAGTAACAATTCTGGAGCATTTGAGACACGCAGAGCAAAGCAATTTCTTCCAAGCATGGTAAATGGACTGTGATTGCCATCTTGTGGTTGATTAGAACATTGCCTGCCTAAAAAAATGACCTGTATTTAAATGTAAGGTTCTTCTGGGTACCTTACAAATGTAATGGTTAATAAGAGAGTGTAGTCACACAGCAAATTAAACTAGCAGTTTCTCAGGCCATTACATTTAAAATTTATGCTGAAGTTCTTGCACGGAAGTTCCACTAGAAGGGAGCCTGTGTGATACTTAGCTGGCTCCAGAGAACTCAGAGATGGATGACCCATCTTTCCTCAAATGTATATTTGGAGTTCAAGGCTTGTTCTGTAAATGAGACCCTTTCCGTCACTCCTTGCACTTTTTCATATAATTAAAAGCAGAAACCTGATGTACCATCCAACCACTGCCAACTTTGACAACTTTGTCATTCTGGGCTCTTTCTGACTGTCTAGATGGGATATAAGAACTTGAAAAGGCAATTTCTTAAGAATACAAATGGGCTCTTTGTTCCATATTTCTTATGATTTTAAGCCATTGGTTTGGTTCTTTACAATATGAAATTTTGTTCTGTAATCTGTCTGAGCTTTGTCATACATATATATATATATATAGAGAGAGAGAAATCATACTAAAACTAAGGTGGTGTTTGGATGGCTTTGACATAGTGTACGCATTTAATATGTGTATGTACTTAATGTATGAATATATGTATTTGGTGAAACCATCTGGAGGGACAAAGGGACAATGGGGAGGATAGAAGGAAGTAAGGGTAGGAGTCTGGAGGGGATGTGCTCAACATGTAGCTCATACCTGCAGGGAACTTAAACATTGAAAAGAAGAGGAGCAGCAGAAAGAGGAGAAGACTGGCCAGAAACCCCACAGTGAAGAGCAGATTATAATGCCAGCCAGTTAAGGCCACATGACTCCAGTCAGAGAACAATGGTGCTCTGGCATTCCAATGCTGCCCAGTTTCCAGTCTCATGACCCCTGACCTGACCCCTGGAAGAAAGCTAACACCAGGAGAGTCTCAGTTCAGGGTGTTTTATCTGCTTCCTTTGTTTTCTTGAACTGGTATTGCTGAAGTTTTTGCTAGAAACAAAAGTTGTAAAAACAGGAGGTTCCACTTCATTGAGAAGCTGGCCATAAACTGTGGACACAGATGCTGGAAAACTCCAACACCTGCAGATATGTTTCCAGTGCTTCAGCTTCTCAGGCCTCATAACTCTCTTCAAAGACAGGCAGCCTTTGCCCATGGAAATATAGTTCCTATTTTTTAATGAAGAGTATCTACCCACTTTTGCAGGCTACTAAAAGATAAACACAAATACCAACCTAGCCACAAAACATTTGGTCTACAATCTGTCCTTGCCGAAAAATATGCCGAGGCAATAGTGGCACAAAGCTTTTAGGAATAACCAGCCAATATTTGATTTGATTCAAGACCCACTCCACGGGATGGATTTCATACGTGTCACTGCATGCGTGACGAAGAACCAGAGACTAGATAGCCCAGAGACCTAGGGTAAAACCAGATACCCTAAAACAAAAAGCTACAATAAAGTGACTCTTAATGACACTCTGCTATGGTAACAAATACAGAAATCTGTCTGTCTGTCTGTCTTTATTTCTGTCTTTGTCTCAGTCTCATTCTGTCTATCTCTGTCTCTTTCTCTTCCCCTCTTCCTCCCCCCCTCTCATGCATGCGCAGCAGAGGGGGGCCTTGGAACATACAGCTCTAAATGGAATGTTCCCACCATGTCACTCCCCTCAGAGCTAATGTGACCCTTTTGAAGAGGAGACAGAAAGAGTGTAAGAGCCAGAGGGGACAGAAGATATCTGGTGAACTAGAACCTCTAAATCAATTGAGCAGAGTTCATATGAACTCACAAAATCTGAAGCAGCAAGCACCAGTCTGTACCAAGTCCCCTGTGTATATATTTTGGTTTTCAGTTTAGTGTTTCTATGGGATTCTTGAGTGTGTAAAAGAGTGGGTCTCTGATTCTTGTGCCTACTCTTGGGCCTCTTTTGCTTTTGTTGTTTTGCCTTGTCTAACTTTGATGTGATTTCTTTTGTTTTGACTTACTATATCTTATTTTGTTGTGTTTTGTTGTTATTTCTTAGAAGCCTGTTCTTTTCTAGTGAGACAGACTGGGAGTGGATCTGGATGAGAGAGGAGGTGAGGAGGCACTGGGAGAAGTAGAGGGAAGAGAAACTGTAACTAGGATATGTTCTATAAAAAAATAATTTGTTTTTAACACAAGGGGGAAATTTATTGCAATAAAAAGAGTACCTATCTAAAAACCAAAGCCAAACCAAATCTCCTAAACCAAGAAAACCACTAAACCAATAAAACAAATATGAATATACTTATAAAAAAACCTATTACCCAGGGATGCTTAGAATTGAAATGCTTGTGTGTATATATGAGAGAGCAGAGACAGACCTAAGTGGTGATGAAGAGAATTAACTAGCTGAGTGTGTTTATACGCACTGATAATCCTGGCACGTGAGAGCCTGAGGCAGGATTGCACACTTGATGCTACTTAGCAAGAGTGTGCCTTAGAAGGGAAAGAGTTCATCAAAACTTCTGCCAATTTAGGGAGAGACCAGAAAGAGCTGTAATCTCACTTGTACTTCGACAGAAAATCAGATCTATCTGGCCTAACGCACATAAGGCACCAGTGCATATTCATGCTGCTCATACAGGATTCTGGCCAAATTAGAAGCACTTCCTAGAAAGTTAGGCTAAAAGACTAGCCCAGTGTTATCAGTGGTATCAGCAGCTCTAGATGATCCACTGATCACATGATTGCTGGTGGCCTGCCCATGAGCAGGTGTAGGCTTAGATTTTTCAAAACCTACTTTAATAATGGTTTCTAAATGCTTTAACCTCCCTTCTAGCCCACCACCCACCAGAGGCAATGGAAAGGAAAGTGTCTTAGTTAGGGTTTTACTGCTGTGAACAGACACCATGACCAAGGCAACTCTTATAAAAGACAATGTTTAATTGAGGCTGGCTTACAGGTTCAGAGGTTCAGTCCATTATCACCAAGGCGGGAACATGGCAGCATCCAGGCAGGCATGGTGCAGGAGGAGCTGAGAGTACTACATCTTCATCTGAAGGCTGCTAGCAGAATACTAACAAGTTAACTGGGAATAGCTGATCATGTATATGTATTTAAAATATGTTGATGTATATCTTGTTTTGGTTCTTAAAATATTAATTTTTACTTATTTCATGTGCACACAGGTATGTGTGGAGGGTTAGGCATTGAGTACATCTGTACATATGACTTTTGGGTGTATGTATTGTGTATGTACATGTGTAGTGTGTAGTTAGGCATTGCATGTGCATGTGTACATGTGTGTGTGTGGGTGTGTGAGTTGTGTGTCTGCATGTGTGTGTGGGAGGTATTCACTGTGTGTGCAAATGTATGAACATGTGTGACTGGGTATTTGTTGTGTATGCATTGTGTGTGTGTGTATGAGTACTTGTATATGGGTGTTGGGTACATTGGGTATGTATGTATGTGTACATGTGTGTGGGAGATGTTTATTGTGTGCGCATGTGTACTTGTATATATGTGTGAAAGTGTATTGTGTGTGTGTGCATGTGTTCATGTGTGTGGGGATTATGCATTGTATGTTTGTATATGTAGATGTGGGGTGTGCATTGTGTATGTGCATGTGTGTGTGGTGTGTGCATGTGAATTGTGTGTGTGCATGTGAAAGTCAGAGGAAAACTTTTGATAGTCAGTTCTTTTCTGCCACTATATCGTCTCAGAGATTGAACTCAGGTCTCCAGGCCACAAATTCCAAGTTCAATTTTATTCACTGGGCCATCTCTCTACCCCACTCTCCTCACTTTTAATGAAAGTAATTTCTTAGACAGAGAAGCACAATTACATTTAATTAAAAATTTAAAAATATAAAAATAATCCTTAGAAAATCCTAAACCAACTTTTTGGTGTTAAAGCATCAAGAAAATTGAACTTGGAATTTGAGGCTATATCACTTAAAAAAAAATCTGGTAAACATTTGTCAGTTCAAAAGAATTGAAGAGCTAAGAAGTTCTTTGAATCTTTTTTCTTTTTACTAAGTGGTACCAAATTAGAATTGAAGATATGACAAATTTGGGGAATCTAATTAAAACTTCTACAATTAGGAGTGTGATTTGAGGAAATAGTCTGAGAAATAGTGAAAACCTAGGCTATGTCAGCCTCCTCTTATATATAGATGGTGTTGGAGTCATGTCAATGATCATGAGAATGCCAAGCCTTAAAATTGGATTCAAATGACCTTGGATTGCTTGGTCTTGGAGGCACTTGGAAGAAAGCAAGTGCTGGTTTACTGCTGAGGAACAGAGAATCACCTGAGGCCTAAGATGTCTTTACAATGATTTTCTAAATGGTGTGCAAAAGGATACTATTACAGTACCTGTTGCAAAAGACCTAGTAAGTCCAAAAAGCTAAGAGAACAGCTTTGACAGATATTCCAGAGTGAGATTGTCAGTAAGTAGGGTAGTTTAGGGGTAGTGCCATAGGTTTCCAGTTCATTGCCCATGTCGTCTAGCTGGCATAGATACTAAAGACACTGGAATTCCAGCCTCCCATTGTAGAAGCGGTAGGGGACTGCAGCTGCGGAATAGAAGGGAGACTTGAAAGAGTTATAGGATTGAAAATGGAGTCCTCATTCTGACCTCACAGCTTTCTATAGATCTACATGTATAGGCATGTATTTTATTTTAAAAATTAATTTTAATGTGTGTATGTGTTTGTGCACATGTGGGAATGGCTAGACTAGCCATAAGGCATGACCCTGACTCCATCTCCCCAGTGCTGGAATTAAAGGTACACACTGGTGCACCTGGATTTAAAAAAAAAATTGTGTGTGTGGGTGCAGATTCAGATCCCCATACTTCCACGGCAAGCATTTTGCTGACTGAGCTATCACCTCAGCTCTCTGTGTTTTATATTTACATTTTATTCATTTCAGAAGTGTCTGCCTAATCTATGGTCCCTGATGGCTATTCTCAAAAGCAACATAGGTAAGGATTGTCTTCAAGTACCAAGAAAGACCTCTATTTTGTTTCCTGGCATCTGGCCCTCCACTTTTTCTGCTGCTGCTGCTGCTGCTGCTGCTGCTGCTGCTGCTGTTCCTCCTCCTCCTCCTCCTCCTCCTCCTCCTCCTCCTCCTCCTCCTCTTCCTCTTCCTTTTCCTCTTGTTCCTCCTACCTTTATCTTCATTTTTTTCTTGTTCCAAGGCAGATTCTTTTGTTTCTTGAAACATAGTTGTTCAATTCAGGCCATCTTTAAATTTGGAATTGTCCTGATTCAGCCTCTTGAGGGCTGAGATTACAAATATGTACTATTAGAGCTAGTTCCAACTTCTGATCAGAGAACCTGATTTTTCTAAAGGAAATACATTTCACAGATGTGGGTTAAACCATGTCTAATGTGTCTCTGTAGAAGTTATGATCCTGTTCTTCCTCCTAGCCCCATGCTCCCAGAAATAATTCTCAGACTCAAAATATATTTACAAATACCTCGACCATATAGGTAGGCTCTTCTTTGATTGAGTTATAACCTAAACTAACCCATTTAAATTCATCTACATTCTGCCACATGGCTGGTTACCTGTGCTCAGGTACCACATAACTGTCTCCTCACACCGTCCTGGACTGATTGATCTCTTGCCTGGCTCTATGGCAGAATTCTTTCTCCTCCCAGATGTCCACCTCTCATTTCCTGCCTAAGCCATAGGCCATAGTCTTTTTAATTGACAGGTGATGCAGCCACATAATATGTAGGATATTCGCTCTATAATTCCCCTTTTTCGTCCAATTAAAGAGTTTTCTTTCAGATATAAATTGAATAAAAATTATGAAAACTATAAGGTATGATATACATTTACAATGTCCAGGCCATAGTATTTGGCAATCTTAGAAAATATTCTACTGTCTATCCTATTTGGTGTGTTCAGTTATGTACTTAATTAAATCTTTATTCTAATTTGCACTATCATCCTAAAAATATCTTCTTAGACCTAGAAAATCTTCTTAAATCCTAAACAACTTAAGCTTGTAGTAAGACTATGACTATCTAGTCTTAAACTCTATCAGAGACCCGAGAAGCGATAAATAATACCTGAGTATGAAAAAGTGCTGAGATGCAACTTCCAAAAATTATTGGAATGACAGAAACATCTGACTGCCTGGATAGACCTCAATATTGTCCTTATAACATGGGAACATCTATCTTCAGCTTTCTAGCCCAGTATATCTGACAGACCTTTTGTGAAGCAGGAATTATGAATTATGAAGGATTTGCTTACCCTATCTAGGCAAAGTGTAGCAGTATACTTCCTTGTGTCCATTTGTACTATCTGGACAGCATTTGACTGTAGTTGAAGCATGGTCATTTTTTTTTTGCTCAAGAGATAGCTTGCTACAATCGAAGCAACTTCATATGGTGGTTATTGGTGCCCGTCATCTTTTTTGAGTAGAATGAAGGTACTGTCAGGAACAGATCTGTCTTATGATCAAAAGATCTTTTCATAATGAAGTAATTTTAAATGCCATATTCTAAGGATCTCTTAGGTTTCTGAAGACCAACTATCTATAGTATATCTGAATGGTAAAACAATGCTTATTTTTAGCTATTTACTATCTGAGTAACTTTGAAAACATTTTATTGTAATTGACTAAACTAGTATCTAATATGACCATGAGTTTGACTATTTGACTATAAATTTGCATTTCTTATCCATCCCTAATAGTTCATAACTTGCGTTTTTCTTATCCCTAACAGTTTGAAATAGCAGCTTTCATAAGGGCTAGAACTTTATACAGCATTTGTAAGAATTATATAGTCATATTTTTTCACATAAAATTGAAAAATATTATCTGCATCAAATTAACCTTAAATTTGTAGCAATTCAATAACCTATACTAATATATCAAAATAATCTTATTTCTGCATCAATATACAAAATTCTGTACCTGTAATAAAATATAACCACAATTTTTCACCAAAATACAAAGATCTCTACCAATGTAAAATTATGGTTATAAAACTTTTTGGGTTTTTTTTTTGGTTTAAGAATAGGTTAGATAATCTACCTTTATTTGTCTAATTTCTTATCATATTTCTATATCCCTTCTTTTTCTTTTCCATCTCCTTTCCCTTATCTAAGAAAGGAAGATAGAAAAAAAGAGGAGGAAAGAAATACTTGAATCTAACTTCCCTATTTCATTCAAGGCCATAATTATTTGAAATCATTCCCTAAAGTGACAACATAACTATAACTCATAAAATAACCAAAGCCATTCACCCCAACTTTCCTGTCTGTAGCCAAGATCTTCAGGGGGTCTCTCTCTATTAAATCTGAATCTTATTATTTTGGAATGAATCTAAAGCTTTTTCTTCTTTCCTATTAACACAAACCTTGACCCTCTCTCCCAACATTGCATATCCTTTGTCCAGCAATCTGAAGCCATTAAAAGTATAAAATGATTTAATATAGCAATCTCTTTTCAATTTAAGTCTGCCCTATTTTGACCTTTCTCAAAGAGAGTGTACCATGCCATTATAACCATTGAACTTATAACCACGTTCATTTTGATAATTTTAAAATAATTAAAAAATTTAAAGCAATTTAAAACAATTAATATTATTATTTATTGAGATATAGTTTCTCTGTGTAGCCTGAGCTGACCTGAATTTGCTCTTTAGATTAGGCTAGCCTCGAACTCACAGGAACCTATCTATCTCTGCCTTTGTTTCCCAAGTGTTGAAATCAAAGGCATGAGTTTATTTATTTAGTATCTATATACCCTTGAAAACATTTATATTAAATTATATTTCTTTATCTCTTCTTTGGAGATTATTATATATGTGGATTTATTTATTTTACCTTTCTCTCTTAATTTAGTATCCTTTTCTGTATTCAACTTCATTCAAATTCCCTTCCATTTAGTGTATAATCATATTCCTAAGGAAGATTGAGTCTGTTTAGATGTTTGCCTTGGGTTTTTAATGTCATGAGATAGGGTGAGATGTAACCAGTTCTCCTGTGGGAACCTGTGTTAAAAGATACTAGTTGGTCAAAGTAGCATTGATACCCTACCCCACAGTGGGTAGCAAGTTCCCAGTTCATGTCATTATAAATTATACCATTGTCTGTAAGTGTATCCAATTGGATACTATGATGACATGTCACATTTAGACCTTAATGGCATTAATTATTTACCCTTTAAAATATAAAACCATATCATATTGTCTCTATGACATGTGTGTTTATTTGATTTATTTACCTCCTCCGACAAAAAGCATTTGTATTATGTATTGCCAAGCTAATAATTAAAGTACAATACAGTTAATAAGTTTAACAGTATTATTTTTTATTCTTGTGTCCAGTGGTCTCTGAATTTCTTACACTGACTAGCAGAATATATCTTTCCTAGGGCAAGATGCTTTTAAAGCAACAGAAAAGGCATTATCTTTTAATTTGAAATTATAAACATACCTTATGTGGATAAATAGACCCATATCTCCCTTTCTCTTTATATAAATCTAAGGTTGATGTGTATTTATTTTTAAATACTAAGGGCATTTCTAATTATTATTAAGCAAAAACCTATATAGTACTTTTAAGAAAAATATGTATAAATTTGAATCCTAGAACATTGTTTACAAGTGGCTACATCTATCAGCAAAGGGTCTTGCCTGGATTTTATGGTGTTGTGGGAATCCCTAGGCCGTTCGGCTGTTCAGACTTTGACTAGTCCTGGACTACTGTCTGAGAGTTCCTGTCTGGAGACAATCTCAAGCCCTTGTGTCCTGCCATGTTTGGCTAGGAGGAAACCTCTGACCTCTGCCCACTTCATGAAAGTAGTAGGCCCATGGCAGGATGGGGCTGGAGCCTTCACATTCCTTCCCGACCCTCTTCCTGGAGCTCCTGCAGGGGTACTCAGTGCTTCTTCGATCTGATTGTTGCTTGGGCATAGTTTTCAGCCTTCAGTTGTGTGAACCTGAACTGGGATGTTGGGCCCATGGCAGGCTGGTGTGATTTCCCACTTGCTATCTGCTGTTAACAGGCCTCCTTTCTCACTAGCAGCAGCTTTCTAATAAGCAGGGCCTTTTGGGGGCTTCTTTTCTTAAAGAGATAGAATTGGTAGCACTATCAGGTTAGTTTGGTTCTTTGCAGTAGTTGGCACTATCTATAGAAGTTATGATCTTGTTCTTCCTCCCAGCCCCATGCCCCCAGAAAGAAGCCTTAGACTCAAAATATATTTACAGATACATTGACAGCATAGCTAGACTCTTCTCTGACTAGATATAATAATCCATTTATTTTAATCTACATTCTGCCACATGGCTGGTTGGTTACCTGTGGTTTTTCTTCCGGATCTATCTCTCACCTGGCTCTATTCCAGAATTTTTCTCCTCCTGGATGTCCCACCCCTCATTTCCTCCCTAAGCAATAGGTTATAGGCTTCTTAATTGACAGGTACAACACACAAGATAACCTCTCTAGATGTCTCCACTTATCCTCTCCTCTCAGTCACAAGGATGGACAGACGACTCTTCACCCAATATTTAGACTCCTTCACACTCATTTTCAGAGGACAGTACTTGACACCTGCCACTGTAGCTTGGTGGGTTATGAGGCTTGGGCTCTGGGCATCCCTGTTCCTACAACAGAAACAGATAATCACAGTTGTGTACATCACTAGTTCTGCGACACGCTTGAGCTACTTCAGTAATCTTCAGCCAAGTAACTGCAAAATATCCTCACCACATAAAGAAGATTCTGTCCTTGGCTGCCAAGCATCCTACCTCAACCTACACAAGCTTTAGCTACACAAACTTTGTTTAGATTGGCTGCTGCTGCCACAAGTTTATAGGACTCTGAGAATTTCTAAGAAGGTGAGCAATCCGAGGACCTTCCTGGCCAGGCTGGGAATCTCCCTAGACATTCCATGTCTTTGCTACCTTCTCATGTTGTTGTTGGGTTAATTGAGAAGCCTCATTAGCTTGTAGCCAATGACAGATAATGTATTGAATGCTAACTCTAGAGTGTGGACTGTCTCTGAAGTTTCTGTCTCCAAGCAACAGAAGTTAGTTTCTTCTGGCTCCAGGCATATGGATGCTTAATCCCTTTATTTTCATCCTTACCTGAAAGTTATAAACAGGGGGTGAGATGTAGATTTCACTTAGCAAACGCACACTTTAAAAAAAAAAAACAACAAAGGACATAGCCCCTTCCCATTGCCATTTTGAAATCACCATCAGCAGAAACTTTAAAAAGTTGGAATGCATAAAAGTTTTCAACACTCTGCATTGCTTAGCTATTAGTTCAATGTCAGTCAATACTTTAGAGATGAACTGGATACTCAAAACTGTGAGGAGATTGAATCTGACCATTGGCCATTGATTTATTTTCTTTTTATGAACCACAATATTACATTTTAAAATAATCTTTTTCATTTGAGTTCTGGAAAGCCTTTTACAGCATTTTGTTTCTAATAATTTCTGATAAAGCAGATTGTGTTCAGAAATATAATGACATAGACATTTTTAAAATTTCAGCTATGATCTACCTACATCAGGAGAGAAGGAAACTGAAGCAGTAGTTTAAGTGGGATGGATTAATTAGAAATAAGCTATCCAGAGGTGAACATTCACAATGGGTTCATAATAAATCATGGCTTTTATGAAAAATCATCTTTGGCCTTGCTTTCTTTGCTACATGTCTTAATTTCACAGTGAAAATGATCTCCTGTGACTACAATGAGCAGTACAGATGAGGGAAAAACAGACTTTAGGAAATCTCAAAATCTGTTATGAACTTTCACTATAAGAAAAAATATTAAGGAAAACAAGGATTCAAGCAAAGACAAGGATCCATTCAGAGAATAACTGTCTTATTTCAATATTATATTGGAATCCACTTAATTTATTTAAAGGCATGCATTTGGTTTCTATACTTCCCACAAGTTTAGTAGTTTTAAAAGCTCTTTATTAGTCCACAGTTCTCTAGAGCGGAAGTCTAGCCATGTCATGGTTCTCTTTTCTGTTCTGGGTCTCAGAGAATGAAATCAGAGTGCTAGCAATTTTGGGGTGCTTTCTCTAGTCTTATGAGAACCCTTACTTCCAAGTGCATTCTGGTTGTTAAAAGAATTCATTTTTCCATAGTTGAAGGACAGAGGTCCACACTGATTTATTGTCTTTCAGCTTGGGATGTTGTTGACTCCTAGTTGCAAGGATGTGACTCCCTCTACCTGCAAGCAGAGACTCTTTGCTGAATAATCTCCCTCTAGCAGGGGAAAACAAGCCTCAATGGGCTGAGTAGCTCATACCTGGTGACGATTCTCCTATTGCCTCAATGTCACCTGGTTTGAGACAATGTCTACACAATCTCTCACAGCAGTACTTACATCAGTGTTTGACTGAATAACTGTAAGAATCTTAGAGCTGTTTTGGAACTCTGCCTCCTACAGAAATGAAAAACACCATTACCAAATGTTTTAAAAATCCACTTAAAAATACAATTCCCCATTCAAAAAGATGAGCTGGACATTTTGACACTATTTTATGAGGGTGTCAGATCTCTCCTGTTTGAATTCTGATGTTCCTCTGGTCTCTCAAGCTGTCAATACCAAGTGGCTGTTACAACAGTTCCTTTCCAAGACATCTATACTGCTGCCCTCACCACAGCAGTACTCCTGTGAACACCTCCAACCTCACACACAACATGTAATCCCTCTGTTAGGTCTTGGCCAGCAGCAACACATACTTCAAGTGCTTATGTTAGAAAAGCCCGGAAACCTATGACTGCAACCTATTCATCCATCTAAGATCCTATAAATAGGGAGGTCCTTACCTGTTGATTATTTTTAACAGCACATATAGCTTTGGCTTGCAGGGGAGTGTCATAAATAAGATACTGCCTCTGTCAGGCCCTGTCTTTTATTGCCAGGCCTTCTTCCTCAAAGGCAGAAAACACCATCCCAGTAGCCCAGCTGTACTCCAACTCTCTTTACCTCTCTCAAGGCTAAGCTGCAGACACATATTTCATGTTCAGACAGCTCTGTAATCTGCTTTTGTCATATCTAAGTTCAATATACCTTCCATGAAAGAATCACACAGAAATGTTCCCCAAGGCTGAATGACAGAAGCAGCTTGCTTCATGGAACCCAGCACCCTGGAGAATGTTCAGAACACTGTTTCTGTTCGTTAAGGACATGTTAAATCAGGTGCTCAACCTGCTGAGGAATTCGGGGAACTTTGTAAAACTGTTATATTCCTCTTTAGGGATCATCCCGGTGTAGGATCACCCAGTGCCCAGAGATTCATTCATTTTAGAGTTAAACTCTTAATCTCTCAATATTCCACTATGTGTTCTGCCTCAGTGATGAGCTGGGAAATGCTTAGTATGGTGCACCCTGGTTATTTGTTCCAGAATCACAAGATATTAAGCCTATAAAGTTGCCTCAATCAGCAAGTCAGAAAGAAGTGTGGCTATGCTTGGGGATTCTAGTATCTAGATGGCAAGTCCAGGGGTAGGCCTGCTGCACAACTTCTGTCATTTGGCTCAAACTGATGCAGAGCTGGGCCACTACATGAGGTTCTCTGATTTTCTAAACAGACGAAAAATCTAATCTATTCTCTGTATCACCAGAACCTCCCACTTTGGTCCAAGCCGTCAAACTTCTCTTGGGTGGGTCATTGTAAAGCCCTTTGTTACTGGCTTATGTTCTATGTCACTTCATTCTGTATAGCAGCTGAATGATCCTTTAAACACCAGAATCTGATCCTTGTCATCATTCTGTTGTGATTCCCACAATGAGTTCCCATTTGATTCAGTATAGAAGTGAAATTTCTTACGACGACCAGTGAATCTTTCATTATCTGTGCCCCCAATATTTCTTGGACACATTTGCAGCGTGTTTGGCTCATGAACCAGTATAGTCCTTGCTATTGCTTAAATGTGTGAGGCTTGCTTTCTCCTCAAGGTCTATTGTTTTCTTACACATCTTTTGTTTGGAATGCCATTCCTCCAGATGTGTGTTACATAGTTGTATCTCTGCACAGTTGTTATCTTTTCAAAGAGGCGCACATTGAATGCCCAACTCACTCCTGAATGCGATTACATTTCCCTAGTCTTTATTTTCCATAGTTCTTACAATAAGGTCCACACAATATGCATTTCACTTATTTCTTTCATCTATTAGATATTTGTTTCCCTTACAAGATACAGAAGTACAGAATACTTTGCTGTTTCTTTTCTGATGTGTTTGAAGTGCCCTGGACAGCACTTGCTACTTCATAGAGGGCTGGACAATAGCTGTTAAACATTCGAATCCAAGCAGAAGTGAATGTTAAACAAAGGAAGACAAAAGGAAAGGCAAATGTGATGTCAGCTTAGCTTAACAGCTGGTGTTCATAAAGCGGAATGTGGAGTTTCAGAGGATGTGAGGATGAATTGAGGAGGCTCAGTACTGTAAAATGGACTCATAGCAAACCAAAGTACCATTAGAACCAGTTGGTTTCCCATCTGTCTTTCCATGTATATGTAGATATATAGGCAATAACTGTGTGCTCCCTCAGCACCTGATCATAGGTGTTAAATATTTGACACACCATTAGCTCTACAATTGTCAAAATTTAGATATGGGGCTTCAGAGACAGCTTGGTGTTTAAGATAAGAATATACATCGAAAAAGCATAAAGTCATTCAGAATCCAGCACTCATGTAAAAAGCCCAGCTCTCAGTTTGGTGAGAGATCCTGTCTCAAAGAAACAGGGAGAGTAGGATAGAATACCTGGAGTCCTCTTCTGACTTCTCTATACACACAAAGGTGAGCATAGGTATGTGCTCACCTATACACACATACACAACACTCACATATTAAAAGCAATTGTTTCTAATGATACCATGCTTAAACACATAAGCACATACACAACACAGACTCAGACACACACTAACACACACACACACACACACACACACAACCAAAACCAAAACAAACTTAGATGTATCTGCAAGGGAGAGAAGAGAGGACTGAGAACTTCTGCTGCATTTTGTGTTTGTGTAGACATGAGTGCATCCTGTGGCTAATGTAGCTTTGGAAGGTCATTATTTCCACCACAGGCCTTTAATTTCCTCTCATACATAGTGGGCAACGTTACTTTCTACAATGATCCTAAATGCTAGCCATAATTTGGTGACAGTGATAAAAAAACAGTAGATGCCACTTCTGTCATTGTTTTTGAATGTGCATGGAGAATTTGGCTTAGTTTAATCTTGTATGTATTGAGCTCCCGAATTGTGCTCTACAAACTCTACATGCAATAAATCCCTAACTTCTGCTGTGACTGTGTTTGGGATTGGTGTCCAAAGTCTGCTCTTGTTCATTCTATGCTGGAACACAACAAGGAGGCAGATGTCCTCAAGACACGAGGAGATTCCTCACCAGCATCTGTGTCGTGATGTGCCTTGACCTTGAACTTCTCATCTTCTGTCATCACAACAAACATGTTTTTGTTGCTTAAGTCATACAGTCTGGGTAATATGGGTAACATGGCCTAACTGAGAGACTGTTTTGTGGTGTCTTACAGAGTGGAAATTTAGATAAACCTTCAATTGCAGTCAGTGTCTGAGATCATAAGAAGGCAAGTTCTAAATCCTAGAGGCAGAGCCCTCTTGGGGAGTCCAATAAGGAGTCATTTTCAAGATACATTTTATTAGCATATATTCATTATATGTAATAATGGATTTCATTGTACCATTTTGATACTATGTATATGATAAACTTTAATTATGCCTACTGTCCCCCTGTTATCCTTTCATGTACTCCTAGTTCCCTGGTCTCCTTCTTCCTAAAATGTGTCCCCTTCACTTTCTTGTTTTTTGTTACCAAATCTTAATGCCACATATGACAATGTGGTGGTTTAAATCTGAAATAGCTTCCCCAGGTTTATGTATTTTGATATTTTTTCCCCAGTTGGTAGGGCTCTCTGGGGAGCTCATGGACCCTGTAGCTGGTGGAGCTTTGCTAGAGGAAGTGCATCAATTCAGAAGGCTTTGAGCTTTGTAGCATCGCTCCACTTCCTGTTTCTATTTTCACTTCCCTGTGCAGTAGACATGTGCTGAGCAAGCTTCACTTCCCTGTGCAGTAGACATGTGCTGAGCAAGCTTCCTGCTCCTTCCGCCACACTGTGCCTTTCCTGTGGAAGAACTCTATCCCTCTTGAACCATAAGCTAAACTAAAGCCACTTTTCTATAAGTTGCCATTGGTCATGGTATTTTTATCATAGCAATAGGAAAGAAACGAGTGCAGACAGGAAACATGATGTTTAGCTTTCTGAGTCTTGCCTACCTGGTAGTATAGCTGGGTTGTATGGTGCTGTGGTTTTATGTCTTTGAGGAATTTCCATAGTAATTTTAATGATGGCTGGACATATTTTTATTCCCACTAAAATTTTAAGAGTGTTTCCTTAGGAAGGGTTGTTTTTCTGAAAGAGATCTGGACTCCTGCTAGGATCTGAGGTGGATAAGCAAGTGGTAGCCTGGACACACAGCTAATGAGAAGTCCCCAGTATGCTGAATCAACCCCTATTCTAGTTGTTAGGAAAGTTAAATATAATTGCCACGCTCCCCCTGTGCCCGTACTGTTGGGAAAATAGAAACACTGGTGCCTATATAGTAATGGCACTAGTACCCAATCCCAAGACGATCCAGGGAGTGCAGAGCTTCTCTGCATCTTTAGCCATGAAATGCTCATGCTCATAAAACTGTGTAGTCTTCAAAAATAAGACCCAATGCCACTGCATATTCAAATAGTTGTCTCATAATGCTAGCATTATGTTATCATTTATAAAAGATTTTGTGTATATTGGTAGATTAGGGATTGGTTGTTTAACGGGAAGTCTAGCAGACTAAAACCCTCTTCAATGTCACTGAGAGATTTATACTATTCTTCAGAAGTCCTTCCAAAATGACTGTCCTTCAGATCTATGTCATGGTTCTTAGTGTGTGGGTTTTCCTTTTTCACTATAGGTGCATTGATTGTTTAGTATCGATAGTATTTCCAGTAGCTTCAGGAATTTGTCCTCCAAATTGTATGTTGTCACTTCTTTTGCTTGGGTAGCTAAATGCCTGAATCTGCCCTAATTAGAATTGACTCTTGGAGTTCACAAAGAGAACTATAGGCTAACAATGATGCACACAAAGTGCTAACTTAGTTTTTCCAAGAGTCAATACTTGTTCCATTTTGTTTATGACAATTCAGAAAGTTCCTTCAAGTCTTTTTCAGACATAAATAATTCTTAAAAACTTTTCAAGGAATAAAATATCATTATCGAACTATGAAAATTCACTTAAACCTTTTCACTGTAGTTAATATCCTTCTTGTGGGAAGTTAGAACTCCCCAATGGTATTCAGTAGACATTTTAAGAAGACTGACCACTGGTCACATGGTGATGTACTAGGTAAACCCAGGATAACAAGGCAGATACCTCAGCCCCTGATATTTTGCAGATTTGCAATGGAATTGTGAGATCAAGAGAAGTCATGCTCATGAAGTACTATGGGACAATGGCAGGTACAATTCACTGCAGTTGTGGGACATTAGGGCAATTTTCTTAAATTTATGGTATTTGACTATGGAAAGATAGTGAGACTTATCCCAGAGAATAGGGCAAGGTGAGGAGTTTACAGGGCTGTGGACAGAGGAATGTTGTCTTCAAAGGTCTGAGAAAATAGTGTGGATCAGGAACCTGGATGTTTACTGGGTGCAGAGCATTGTGGGTGAACTGGACCAGGAGACATTTCATATCATATTTCATAGGCGAAGTTGCATGATATGCTCACCAACAGTAGAACGCTGTGCTGATTATTGTGCTTTAGAGAGTTCAGTTGGAATTCATGGAACTACTCACTTAATCTTCCCTCATTTACTCTCCATCCTTTGTTCAGTTGAATGTGACATTGGATATTACCCCAACTGTAGCTGTTTACTCTTCCCTTTTAATGTTATATATTAAATGTCCAGCTATTTGTGGTAGCTATTAAGCTATTAATACCAACAGTGGGATGGACACTACAGTAATGTGTGCAGTTCCTCTTTCTTTGTGATTGCTAGCCAGGGCTTTATCAGTTACTTGGGCCTAAGGCCAAAGTCAATGATGTGGCTGCTGAGAGCTGAAATCATCAGCATCCTTGGCTCTGCTTGTACCCTAGGGCTAGTATTACTCCTTATTCTTAAACACTCCTGGGACCAAGTGAAAACAGCTTCACCATTCCCACCAGGGCTACCAGTTTATTCATGGAGACTTCCCTCAGAGTGCCTGCCTCATTGTTTGTATCGGTCCAAAACTCTTAAATTAGAGTAAACCAACTACCTGATTTCAAACCTATTCACCCTCATAAGACTCACTTTAGAAAAACTCAAATAACGTGCTGGTGAGGTGGCTCAGACGCCCATAGAGAAGGCTGGAGTTCAGTTCCCGGCACCAACATTGGGTAGTTCATAACCACCTGTACATCCAGCTCCAGGGCATCTGGCACCCTCACCTGGCCTTTATGCATACCTGCATGCATGCACTGGCATCCAAATGCACACATACATGTATGAGTCATTATTTGGAGTCTCTTGTATGATGCTATCTTTGGGGTAATAAGTTTAATAAACAGCTTGTCTCACTTCACAAACCTCCTGCTGTTTTGAATGGATAGAATTGACAGCCTTAGGTCATGGACAAAGAGTAGAGTTTTGTCCTTGTCAGAAACATCAATAATCTCCAGCTCAATTCCCAATAGATTCCTTATTCTCATTTGAGACATCATGCAAATAATATTCACTGTCTACATTTCTGTTGGCATTCTAGCCTTCTGAACCAACTTCTAGAACCATCCATTAAGCTCAGATTAGAACTTTTTAACTTGCATCTTTAAGCTGTTTCAAATCTCCTCCCACCACACACCATTTCCTAGACTTGTGAACTACACAGTTGGGTAGTTGTGACAATGATTCCTCTTCTTGGTACTGATTTGCTGTGTTATATTAGATTGTTGTGGGATCAAAGCAAGTTCAGGGATTTCTCTCAGCTCATGTCTTCACAGTTCTTAATTTGTCATGGCAGGGAGGATGTGGTTCAACAGCACAGCCCTCCCTCTCAGGGGAGATGTTGCGGTGTCCGAGTCAGCAGGCCTCTTCTTTTCCCTCCATCTTTCCATCTGGTCCCAGCCTAAGTGATGGTGGTGTTTGTGTTCAGGGATGGTCTTCCCTGTTATGAATTCTCTCTAGAAATGGCTTCTCATATATACCCACGGCCGGCTTCACTAATCCCCCAGGTGAGTCTCAATTCAATCAGATCGACAGCTCATCATGGCAACAGATATGATTAACTTGATTTAAACATTACAGTGTGTACATATTTCTAAACAGTACACAGTACCGTCTATATCATATGTTAATTAAAAGTGTAATGGAAAAGTGAAATTTAAGTTTAGAAAAGATTTATCTTTTAAAATCATGTGTGTTCATGTAAGTACAAGCACATGGACAGGTGCCTGTGGAGGTCAGAAGAGGGCATAGGATCCTGTGGAGCTGGAGTCACAGGATGTTGTGAGCCTCTTGACTTGGGTCCCCTAAAAAGAACACTAAGCACCCTTAACAGCTGAGCTATCTTTCTATCTCCAAAGGGAATTGACTGAAACTCATAGATGGTAAAGATGGCGGAGGACCACACAGATCTAGCTGTATTCTTGTGGAGACCAACCATTACCAGTGCCACCAATACCAATACTCCACTCCCTTTGAGGACTAACAACTTAGTGTGAATTTGGAGACAGCCAAGAGGCTAGTTCTGGCTATCCTAAGGGTGCATTTGTGTGTGTGTGAATACATGTATGCATGTGTGCATGTGTGTGTGTGCACATGCACGCATGAATGTGAGTGTGTGTCGGCAACCCTGAGCCCACTTTTCTGGGTTTCTTTCTAAACAATTTGTTTAAAAATCATTTACAACATATAAATAAATGCTTTGTAAACAAATGGATTGTTAAAGAATGTGTTAGACATTCTGAGGTTTGAGCTAGAGAGACGGTTGCAGCAGTTGGAAAGATCCTGGGTTAAGTTTCCAACACCTAAATCGGGTGGTTCACAACCACCTGTAACTACAGCTCTAGGGGATTTTGATGCCCCTTATGCCTATCTGGGCACTCACATGCATGTGCAATAAACAATAAAGTAGATATTTTTTAATTAAAAAAACCCTTAAATTTATTTAATTTGTAAATACTATTACTTGCTTGTATGTATGCATGAATATTACATGTGTGCCTGGTGCCTGCGGAGTTTAGAGGAGGGAGTTGGAAACCCCAGAATGGGAGTTACAGGTAGTTGTGAGCTCCTGTGTAGGGGCTAGAAACCAAATCGAGTACTCTTAACTGTTGAGCCATCTTTCCAGCCTAATCAAATAAAATTCACAGTAACTTACAGTTAGTTGTCAGTGAATATTCCAAATGATAAACAGGTATTTAGAGAATTGATCACTGTCCATCCACGCAAGCGGAATGTCTTGTACAGTATCTTGATGCCACCTGGCTCAGGTGTGTTCACGCCTAGAAAGTACTTTTTTCCACGTTCTTTATTATTAAATGCAGCATGATAATTTCACTGTGGCTGAGAGAGGAAAGCAATCATGTGGTCACTGCTCATAGAGCTAGGCCCTTTCCTAGCGAATGTATTGAGACAGTAAGGGCCTGCTACCTCAGACCTTCATGTTTATAAAGCAGGCACTTAAGTGGCTGAGCTAAAATAAAATAACCACAGTGTCACAGAAGAAAGTTATCCCAGGACCTGCTGGTGTGCAGACACATTGCCTTCATGGAGAGCCGGAGACTGTAGTGTTTTCATGTTTTGGCTCATCAGTCTTAAGAGGGAGTCGGTTGAGGGTGGAGATGTTTCACTCAGTGGGGATGTAGGCTAGGTTGCTTCTTCCTTCACTGACAAAAACTCCCTGCCCCCTTCCTATAGACCTCTGAGATATGAATTGAGGCCTTTCATAGCTCACAGAGATGGCAGGAGATAGAGATAGAGAAAGGGATAGATAGATAGATAGATAGATAGATGATAGATAGATGATAAATAGATAGATAGATAGATGATAGATAGATAGATATACATAGATAGGGGCATGTGATACATAGACACATGAGATAATAAGGCAAGATTCCAGTTGAGTGGGTTGAGTCTGCCAGGAGAAGGAACAAGTCCTGTCAAGACTAGACCCATCCAGATTCTCAGTGCTACAGAGGGAGGGGGGAAGAGGGAGTAGACAGAAGGAAAGGGGAGGGATAGGACTCCATCCTAATATTAGAGCAGCTGATTCTGAACTTTAATGCTTTTATCATCGAGTAAAGGCATTTCTTTTGGGAGTATAGGGACCTTTTAAGAAACCTTCTATGTGATTTGGATTCTAGGTGTGTAGAGAGAAAGAAATTCATCCAGGTGCATTAAAGGAAAGTCAGATTTTAAGCAGAGGCACAAGACTTGTTTTCTAACAGTTTCTCGTGTCTCACAGAAGCAGTCATATTTGAAATGAGATTTAAGGGAGAAAGAAAAGCACGTGGTGTTTGAAAACAATCCATACCTATACAATAAAGCTTCAATGACTTTTAACTTCCAATGCTTTAACATAAGGCCTCATCTAGCAGTCTCTGCACAGAATAAGGTCCCCAGTCTTAATGGGATTTTAGATAAAAAAAAGAAAGAAAGAAAAAAGAAAAGAAAAAAGAGCCTGCATCAGCCATATGTTGTCCAATAGAGGGCGCTGCGAATTCACACATCTATAGCAAGTCTCCAGTGGAGACGCCCATTTTCATCGCCACGGAGATTCATTTTTTTTTTTTCCATCTTCAGAGCCTCGGAGATTCTTAATTAACACATGCCATCAGATTTTCACTGATAAGTAAGCTGGGGTGGCTGTGACCTTTACTAATAAACTGTGTAATCATTTTGGAAATATTAAGAGTTAGAAACTGCTTAGATATTTCTTCTTAATATCTCACTGACCTGTGATCAATACAAACAAAATCTAAATTGCAAATTATTCAAGCTCTTGCCCCGGAGCAAAATTTTACTCCTTTTTAGAAAACAAAACGAATATATGTTTTTGATAGTTCCAGACTATCAAAACTAATATTTATTATTTTTATGTGAAGAGAATTGAACAGCTTGATACTTTTCAAATAAATGCATTTGGAACATAGGAAAGGGGATCTTTAGATGTTATGGACAATTCTCTAAAAATCCAATTTCTACTCCAGAGACCTGGTTAAAGAAGCCAAATGCAGACTCTAGCGCGAATTCTGTATTTATTGTTTAGCATCAAACTGTAGTGACCACTAGAGGGTGCTCTCTACTCTATCTTTCTGAAGCCTTGGGTCCGGAGGACTCCTCTTAGAATGGAAACAATGCACTTAACTGAAGTCTGGGATTGTTTAGGAGAAATCAGAAACACCCCACAATACTGGACAGATTTGTTAAACTTTGTCTGTCTGTCTGTCTGTCTGTCTCTATCATCTTTCTTTCTTGCTTGCTTGCTTGCTTTCTCTCTCTGTCTCTGTCTGTCTGTCTCTCTTTTTTCTTTCTCAAAGAAAAGTAAGAAACTAAGAAACTGTTTCAATATATTTTTACTTCTCCAGTGGTTTTATTGATCACTTTAATACCTTGTGATGTTTCATAGCTAAGCCAGTGAATAGATTAGATGCCTATATTTTCTTTGTAGAATGATGAATAAATGTTATAAAATTTTTTGTTATTGGGGCTGAGGGAGTGACTCAGTCATTAAAGTGTTTGTCTTGCAGACATGAGGACCTGGGTTTGACACCCAGAACCCACATGAACTCGCTTGGTGTGGTGGCATGTACTAGAACAGTAGCCAGGGCTGGAAAGGTGGGCACAGGAGGATCCCTGGGGTTTGCTGGGTACCCAGCCTAAGCCAATCGAGGAACTCCAGCCCAATGAGAGACCTCTGAAAGCAGGTGGATGGCCTTCCCAAGAATGTCATTTGATGTTAGCAACTGGCTTTCACGTGTGTGAACAAGTGTTTGTCTTCATAAACACATGCATGCACAAATGCACAGTTCTGGTTCTTGTTGTACTTCTTTAGGGTTGGTCTGGCTTGTCTCCTAGATTTTTTGGTGTACCTTTTCAGTAAAGTGCATGGTAGGTTGTATTGTTTGAAAATATTGATTGCGTTTTCTCCCTGATGAGGAGGAAATTCTCACTCACTGTTTTGTGTTTCTATGGAGTTGATAGCATTTTAAGTGAACTCTTCCTTACCCACATTTCTGTTACTACCCAAATAAAAACCTATTAGTTCACCAAGCTGAGCTTTGGTGCAATCGTTACTTTGGTCTTTTATGGGTTCACTCTTTAGAGTGAGTAAATGTGTGTGTGTGTGTGTGTGTGTGTGTGTGTGGTGTTGTCTCTTCCCAGATAAAGTCCTCCATACATCAGCACCATCATGTTGAACATGTCCAGTGGAATGTATGAAGAAGTAGCAGGGGGTCTTCATGGAGAGGCCTTAAGTATGACGTAATGCGTTCTTCTCATCTCTTCTTCCAAACAAGTGCATGTTATGTCCAGTGATTAACCTCATAGCTACGTAGCAGCTGCCAACACGCTTCTCCGGCAAGGAATTATTTATCATTATAAAGCACTAGAGTTTTAAGGGTGCTTTTTATGTGGCAAGCTAATATAGAAATTGATGTGAGGATGTGGGATGAAAGCCTTAAGGAAACTGAAAAAGATGATTAGCATGTTAGGTTTTCTGGACAGCTGTAGCCTGAGAGGCACATGCTTCACTGGAAGAGCCTCGACTTTGGCTAGGCAGATACTTGAAAGGAGGATTACTAGTGTGACTTTTTGTGATTCCATAAATATGGTAGGCTTTTAAAAAATAAATAGGGGGAGCTGGAGAGATGGCTCAGTGGTTAAGAGCGCTGACTGCTCTTCCAGAGTTTGATTCCCATGAAACACATGGTGGCTCACAACCATCTGTAATGGGATCCTATGCCCTGTGTCTGAGGACAGCTATAGCGTACTCACATACATAAAATTATAGGAGTTGCCTGCTTTGAAACATAAAATATTGACTTCCTACGTCATATTTCAAAAATAAGACCACTTTTAATTTTCAGTCAATGATAAAAGAGAGATGCGGTTTCAGCCAAAGCTACCAAATGTCACAATCTTGGTGAAATTACTACTTTGATCCCACCATCCTAAGATACAAGTCTAGCACAGGTGGTTCAGTCCCCTTTGCCTTTTTGTTGAAAAGATTTTATTTATTTTCATTTTAAAGTATGTGTGTGTGTGGGGGGGAGGGGTGTACCTGAGTGAGTGCAGTGTCCAAGGAGGCCAGAAGAGGGCGCTGTATCCCCAGAGCAGGAGTTATAGGCAGTTGTAAGCTGCTAGACATGAGTGAGATAGAACTTTAGCCATCATTGAGCCATCTCTCCAGCTCCAGTGCCCATGGCTCTCAGTGCTTTAATTAAATATGAAGAGAAAGCACGTGTGCAAGGGCTTAGGGGATTAGTCAAGCACTTGCCTCGCAACCATGACTTTCATCTTTGCACCTGGAAACTTCAGATTGTATTCGAAATCTGAGTGTATATGCCAGATAAAATGTGTTACCTCATTTAAATAAATGTTTGCTTATGTCAAAACTTCCAACAGAAGAAATTTGAAACCAAAAGGCAATTCTATGAAATAATAAAAGGTTACTGGTGTTGGCTCACAATACACTTCTAGGGAGAACTGTGGATGCGTTATTGACAGAGCATAACTTGAAAAATGTTAGTTTGTATTTTCAACTGAACATCCAGGCAACGTTCCTCAGTTTGGCAGTTTATTACAAGTCTGTTCTGAACCATTTTTAAGTATCCTGCATGTGAAATAATGAGTCAGATCAAACAAATTTTAATATATATTAATGTCCCTTTATCCATAATTTTGTAGTTTCAATTGTTCTGAGCCAACTGAATTACAGAAATATAAAATATAAAATTTCAGAAATAAATAATTTACAAGTTTTAAAGTCAGTTCCTTTTTGTAGAATTGTCTTTCAATTTCAAATTTCCTGTGTTGGAAGTTTTTTCCTTCTATTGAGAATAGCATTTCCCCTCCCTCTACTCCTCCCAGGTCCTCCCCAACTTCCCTCATTGGGATTCACCCCATTTCTGTCCCTCATTAGATAACAAACAGGCTTCTAAGGAACGACAATATGATATGACATGTGATGTGATGTGGTGTGGTATGATATGGTTTAATGTATGATATGATATGACACAATGTGATACAATGTGATATATTGTGATATGGTATGGTATGATATGATGTCATAAGATATGGTATAACAATACAAAACTAATACATTGGGATAGGAAACAAACAAACAGAAGGAAAAGTGCCCAAGAAAAGGCACATGGAACATATATAGATGCATTGACCCATTTGTTCACATACTCAGGAATCCCACAGAACACCAAACTGGAAACACAAAGGACCTGCAGAGAAATTAAGAGAAATTTATCTTAATAAAAATTAAAAAATGAGGCGAAATTAAAAAAGAGAAACAAACAGAAAAAGCCCTGGCACTGTGTTATGAAACAAAGAACCTCCAACGATGGTTCTGAATTCATTTTCTGTTGGCCATCTAGTGCTTGGCATGCAGCCTACCCTTAAGGTAGTTTGTTTCTCCAGTTAAGACTCCCTTGGAGAAAACTAAATTTTCATTTGCAAGTGCTTTTTAAAGGAGATAGCTGCTGGGTTAGGGAAGGGGCCTGCGTCCACTTCTCTTTTCAGCTCATGGATCCCATTTGGCACAGAGTCACACAGGCCCTGTGCATGCTGCCGTAGTTTTGGTGAGTTCATGTGTGTCTGTACTGTTGATTTAAAGGATCTTGTTTTCTTGGGGTTCACCTCCTTTCTGGCTCTTACACTCTTTCTGCCTCCTTGTCTGCAGGGTTTCCTGAGTTTTGGGGGAGGGAATTTGAAGGAGAATCCATTTATGGCTGAGCGTTCCAAAACCTCTCATTCTCTGCATAACGTCTGGCTTCAGGTCTCTGTATTTGTTCCCGTCTGCTTCAGGAGAAGGCTGCAAAGCTTCTCTGATGATGGTTAAGCAAGGGTATAGCAGAATGTCATTAGGAGTCATTTTTTATTTTTTCTGAACAATGGTTCTTGGTTTTGCTGAATATCAAGTTTCAGGTTCTTGGTCACCTCAGCAATGGATTCCATCTCTGAGAGTGGGCCTTAATTCTTGTCAGATATTGATTGGTTACTCTCACAAGCTTTATTTCACCATTGGACTAACTTATGTTGTAGGTATGACATTACTGTAGATCAAACGGTTTGTGGCAGGGTTAGTGTTTATGGTTCTCCTTTGGTAGCATGCAGAGTACCAGCCGACATTGTTCTTCCTAGGGGGTTGCAATCCCCCTCCACTCCTCCAATCATTCTGCCCACTTTCCCACTGGGGTCCCTGAGCTCAGTCTGATGGTTGGCTGCAAGCATCCGGATCTGCATTGGTCAGGTGTTGGCAGGGCCTCCCAGGACAGAGTAATATTCTATTTTGTAAATGTACCATATTTCTTTATCTATTTATCTGTTGAGGAACATCTAGATTGTTTCCATTTTCTGACTTTTAGGGCAACAATGAACCCATAAAAGTAAGTGCCTCTATGGTAGCATGGAGCGTCCTTAAGGGTATATGCCAAATAGTGACAGAGTTGGATCTTAAAGTAGATCATTTCCCATCTTCCTGAGGAACCACCACATTGATTGCCATCCTGGTTACACAAATTTGCAGTCCCACCAGCAGTGGTTGAGTGTTCCTTTGCCAATATGGTCTGACATTTGTTTCATTGATCTTTGCTATTCTGATGGATGGTAGATGAAATCTCAAAGTAGTTTTGATTTGCATTTCTCTGATGATGCAGAATATTAAGCATAAGTGCTTCTCAGCCGCTTATGTTTCCTCTTTTGAGAACTCTCTGTTTAGATCTGTGCTACATTTTCAATTGGCTTATTTGTTTTCTGGTTATCTAGCTTTTGGAATTCTTTGTATAATTTAGATATTAGAGCTTAATTGACTGTGTGGTTGGTCAAAATCTTTTCCCATTGTGGTCATGCTGCTTTGTATTAATGATGGTGTCCTTTGCTGTACAGGAGCTTCTCAGTTTCATGAGATCCCATTTATTAACTGTTGATCTTAGTGCCTGTCGAAATGGTGTTCTGTTCAGAAAGTCTTTTCCTGTGTTAATGAGGTCTAGGCCATTCCATACTTTCTCTTCTATCAGGATCACTGTATCTGGTTTTATGTTAAGGTATCTGATATATTTGGAGTTGAGTTTTGTACAAGGTTATGAGTATGGATATATTTGGATTCTCCTGTGTGAAACCTTCCAGTTTTACCAGCACCATTTGTTGATGATGCTACTTTTTGTCCATTGTGTGTTTTTGGCTTCTTTATGAAAACATCAGATGTCCATAGGTATGCAGAATTCTATATGGGTCTGTAATTAGATTCCATTGATTGGCATGTTTGTTTTTGTGTCCATAGCATGCCATTTTTATTATTAAATCTCTGTCTTGAGTCTTCTTGTGGCTTGGGTATCAGGGTAACTACGTCTTCCTAAAGTGGATTGAGCAGTGTTCTGTATGTTTTTATTTTGTGGGGTAACTTGTAGAGGATTGGCAGTAATCCTTCTTTGAAGGTCTGGTAGAATTTGATGCTAAAACCATCTGGGTTTGGCTTCTGTAGACTTTTTAATGACTGCTTTTATTTCACTAGGGGTTGTAGGTCTGTTTACATTGTTCGTCTAATCTTGACTTAACTTGGTAAGTACCATCTATTAAGAACATTATCTATTTCTTTAGCCTTTCCAATTTGGTGGAGTATAGGTTTTTAAAGTATGTTCTTATAATTCTCTGAATTCTGTTGATGTCTGTTATGTCTGTCTTTTCATCTCTCATTTTGTTCATGTGGATATTCTTCCTCTGCCTTTTAGTTAATTGGGCTAAGTGTTATTCAATCATTAATTTTCTCAAAGAACCAACTCTTTTCTTTCATTGGCTCTTTATATTCTTTGCTGTATTGATTTCAGCCCTGAGTTTGATTATTTCTTGCTGTCAATCCCTTTTGGGTATCATTTTTTTTCTATTTTTCCAGACCTTTTAGGTGTCATGTAAAGTTACTAGGATGAGATCTTTCCATTTTTTAAAAACATGTAGGCACTTAGTGCTATCACTTTGCTTCACAGATCTGCCTTCATTGTGTCACATAAATTTGGTATATTGTGGGTTCATCTTCATGCAATTCTAGAAGTCTTTATTTTTTCATGTGTTAGTGAGTTCTTCCATGACCATGGGTCTGTAAGCTTCTTGCTGTTTCTGTTGTTGATATCCAGCTTTTGTCTATGGTGACTAGAATGTAGAAAATTATTTCAGGTTTTTTTTGTATCTGATAAGACTTGCTTTGCATCTTATATGTGGTCAATATTAGAGAAAATTCTATGAGATGCTGAGAAGAAGGCATATTATTTCGTGTTTGGTTAGAAATGTTTTATAAATATCTGTTAGGTTTATTTGATTTCTTTCTTCTCTTCCTTCCTTTTTTCTTCCTGTTTTTCCCCAGCATAATATTCTTATTGATTATTTGAGAGTTTCACATAATGCACCCTGATCACACTCACTTACAAGTCTTCACAGGTCTACTCCCAACCCTTCTGACTTCCTCCCACATACACACACAAAAAATACACTAAGTCTAATTTATGATGGCCATACACCCACTTGAGCATGGTCAAACTGCCAATAGTCATCCCTTTAAGGAAAATTGAGTCTTTCTTCAATCCCACCAGAAGCCATTAACTGTGAAGAACTACACTTCTGCATCCCTATCACAATTCTTAAGAGCTCTTGCCAATGGCTTTATGTGTAGACTGTTTTTGTTTTTGAATTGCAGAGTTTGTATTGGGGGAGAAGTTGTCACAGAAGCCTTCTGTGTCTCTCATTCTCAACTGTTAGCCTGAAGTCATTGATACTACTGAAAAAGAAGCTTTCCTGCTCTCCACTATCAGCAGGAGCATGGATCCGTATGGTTCCTGTTGACAGTGTTGACAGCACAGATAACAGACATCCACCTGGCTATTTTGTGGCAACACTGGGCAATGGGCATTAACATGTCTCCCAGCTGCAGCAGGACCATGAGCACCAACATGGCTTCTGGAGATATCACAGACTAGAGACAAAATCTGGCCTCCTGGATCACAGACACCAACATGGCTTCCAAGTAGCATGGACCACAGACACTAACATGGATCAAGGTGCCAACACAGAGGCCTCAGAGGCAACACAGATCACATGTTCCCTTGTTCAGGGCTAGGGCAATCCTGAGACTGGGCAGCAAGTTAGGGGGCAGATCCTGTGAAAGCTTCAGGCTGCTGCACACCACCCTTCTGCCTGACTTGGAACATTTTCTTCTATAGTTTTGTTGAAAATATTTTTTGTGTCTTTGATATGTGTTTTTTTTCTTCCTCTCTATTACTCTTAGATTTGATCTTTTCATAGTGTCTCAGATTTCCAAGATGTTTGATGTTAGCAGTTTTGTTCTTATGATTTAATATTTTCTTTGACCAAGGTATTAATTTCCTCTATCATGTCTTCAATGCCTGAAATTCTCTCTTCTATCTTTTGTAGTCTGTTGGTGAGGCTTACCTCTGATGTTCCTGGTTGAGTTTCGAAACTTTTTACTTCCAGATTTCCCTCAGTTTGGGTGTTATTTATTGACTTTGACTTTATCCCCACTTTCAGGTCTTGAACTGTTTTACTCATTTCCTTCCAATGTAGGCCTCTCTCTCTCTCTCTCTCTCTCTCTCTCTCTCTCTCTCTCTCTTTCTTTCTCTCTCTCTCTCCCCCTCTTTCTCTCTCTCTCTAGATTTCTTTAAGATATTTTTTCATTTTCTGTTTAAGCACCCCTATCCCATTCATATAGGCTTTTTAAAGTTCATGATTTGTGCTTCAGCTTTGTGGCAGTTCTCATGGCCTGCTATGCTAGAGTTTCTAGGCTCCAGTGGAAACTTATTATCATGGCTGTTATTGTTTGGGTTTTATACTGGTCTCTAGGCATCTGGGACTGGGAAAATAGTAATTCTAGGTGTTGATATCAGTCTTGTCTTTGCTGGCTGAATGTTTGCTTGGTTTCTGTTACTCTCTCCTCTGTGGTAGCTGTGTGTTGCCTGGTGGAGAATTAAGGAATTCTTCTATATGTGGCCACTGGCAGTTCTTGGCAACATGTATTTCTAGGTGTTGGAGGATGACATTTAGGAATGTGGATGGGGTAGAAGGTGGCTGAGGTGAGAGCAGGTGAGAGAAAAGCAAGGTGTTCCACAAGGATCAGCTTAGTCCCATGGGAATGTGGTCTGAATGTGTGGTGAGACCACAGCAGGTAGCTTGCTACAGAACTGAGGATGAAACCAAGAATGAGATTTGGAGGAGTAATGATAGAGTAAAGATCTTCAGCTTGCCTACCTGGTCCACTGGCCTACTTGCTCTTCTTGCAGAATTGCTTTATGTAGTAGTGGTTCTAGGGAATTATTGCTAGAGTTAGGGGTTGGGATAACAGGAGGAGTTGGGAGAAAGGTTGGAAAGGAAGATAGGTGTGATCTACAGGATATTGGAGGAGAGAGGAGGGAAAAGCCATAGCAGGTAGCCCACTACAGAGATGGTGTTGAGACTTAGGGATTGGGTTTAAAGGATGGGTAAAGATCTGTAGTTAGCCTACCTGCTTCCCGGCCCGAGCATGTTAGAAGTTTTAACATGAGAAAATATTTAAATGAAGTAACACATTTTACTGGGACATGAAATAAAATTTAAAATGCACCCTGAAAGTCCCATCTTCTTAGGAGTAACAGGGACAAAGTTGAAGGTCATGCTTGCATGGCAAGTACTTTTTAGTTCTGTTCGGAGTATCCACTCTGTGCATATTAACTTTCTGCTAGTCATCCAGCAGACATTTTGCTTATCAGATTGACTGACTATCATAATACTGCTGTGATTATGCTAAAGTAATCCTTATGTTTCTTAACAATGGCTCCAAAGCATAGGAACAGCAACTCTGGCATTATGTGTATGCTGTGAAGTTTTTCTTTTAAGTAAAAAGGTGAAAGTTTTCAACTTAAGAACAAAACACTATAACCTGAGTTTGTAAAGATCTATACTAGAGCTGAATCTTCTGAGAACTCATGAAGAGGTAGAATTAAGCACATGTGTGTTTTGCTGTAACACTGCAAACTGGAAATGGTAGACCCACGGAGGATGATAAGTGCTTAGTTAAAGTGGAAAGGCGTCAGAGTTTTCAGAAAGGCCTGTGCTTTCAGGTACAGAGTGTGGTTCAGCCTGGGCTTTTAGGATCCTGCTATTTATTTTGGAGTATGTTTGCTGCATAGGAGGACTACTGTATACTCTAAGGACCATCTGTAAACTATATGTGCTTTATCAACATTGAATGCATTACCTAGATAAGTCAGTTTATAATCCATAGTTGAATTATAAATGGTGATTCTCACACTGCAGGGGCAGCATCTGTCACATGACTGTTGACATAGCAGACATATTTGCCAATGTTTCTCTCTATTACAAATGAGAATGAATTCAAGATTATTCCTACTATTTATTCCTATAAAAACATCAGGGTTGCTTATTTGGAAAAATTATTATATTTTATTTAGCTTGTGTGGGTCAGTATATATGTGAACATTTGAGAATCATCCCATTTTTGTGTGAGTCAGGAAACAACTTTTGGGAGTTGACTCTCCCCTTCCACCATGTGGGTCTTGAAATCGAACTTGGGACATCAGGCTTGGCAGCAGACATTTTTTTTCCGGTCATATCATCTTACCAGTTCCTACAATTGCTTGCTTACATGGGAAAACACATGTAGAGATAATGTGCAGTGCCTCAGTAATGTGTTTGTTTTTCTCAGATCATGGGTTAAGAAGTGTATTTGACATATGAACACATGTCTTGTGAATGCATGGCAGAGGCAGATAAAAGTTCTTTGAACCCCTGTAAACATTGATGTGGCCTCTAGTGGCATGTAAATGCACAGATAGATTTCTGTTACTTCAGTTCAAAAATAAAGATAGAAGGAATGGCAACTAACAGCTAGGAGTAACCTAAAAGTAGCAGAATCAGTCCACAAAACATTTCCCACCACATTTCCCCTCTTGGGATCAATATCTTATTTGAAAAAAAAATAGGGCCTGAGAGATGTAGTTTCATTGGTTCAGTAGTGGCCTAATATACAGGAAACCCTGAATTTAATTCCCAGCACAAGGGAGGTGGAGTCGGGGAATCAGAAGTTCATGGGTATTCTCAGCTATATAGTGAACTTGAAGTCAGTCTAGGATACAGGAGACAATGTCTCAAAAGGAGAAACATTGTGAAAATTTGCCCACTTTTCTAATAGGAATAGTCCAAAGATCAAAGTTCCTCTGGTCTTGGACACTTCAGGTACAGTGACAATTTGAGTGAGGATCCTACTAAGAGTGGTAGACTGTCACAGCTACAGGCTCTATGTCACCATTGACATCATCAGATGTAGTCGAACCAGGGCCAGATACATGAGTGGCTACTTGAAGGTCACACATGTGATGACCTCAGTAATCTCCTCCATGCTATGGATCTTGCCTCACAGTGTGTCATTCTTCTGTGATAGATCTGGAATAGAACATGACCAATGCTCAGGCACATCCAACCCCATGGGGCTTTGCCTCGATTGTTTCTTTCTACACTTTCTGGGGGATAAGTGCTGATTGATCCTTTAATGCTCCTCTCTTTCCTATGATGCCTGATGGAGTCCCCTGGCAGAACTCGGCTTCTTTCTTTATACTTTAGCTCCATTCTCTTAGGTATTTCTTACTTTGTACTATTGCTATCTGTTTAGGGAATGTGGGTATATAGAGGTCAGTGCCCACAACTTATTCATCCTTGTATCTCTACTGGAGCACCCTGTACTTAACGGCCCCTGATAAAAGCTGCTCTTGAAGAAGACAGGAGAGAAATTGTAGAAAAATTATAGAGGCAGAAGTGGCAGTAGATAGTTGTCAAGACAACTTTTAAATGTTGTGAAGACTTAGCTAGGGTGATTGCTGAGTCCAGTGACTTCGGGAGTAATTTTGCTTTTGGTCTTTAGTCTACAACAGTAGTCCTAAATGTACTTAGTGCAGAGGAAGCGCTCTTCTTCATATGAGGTGCTCAGCTGTAGCTGGCAGTGAGTGCATGCCCACCTGCCCTTTCTAGGCATAACTCATCTTCTGACTTGACTTGCATTAAGAGCTTGTTGTTCCCCTGTGTGTATGTGTGTGTGTGTGTGTGTGTGTACATATGTATAAAACCCAGGGGTCAATCTTAGGTGTTATTTAATTCTTTTAACATTGTTTTGCTGAGACAATGTCTATCCTTGACTTAGAATTTACTGATTCAGCTGGAAAAGCCCCCAGGATCCAGGGAACTCCTTGTCTGCCTCCCAGGGCTATAGTTACAGGAGAGCACCACTATGCCTGGAATCTTATCATTCCTTGTATTCTGAGGGTGGAACTTAGCTGTCCTCATTCTTGCTCACAAGCATTTTAGCAACTGAGCTCTCTCTGTCGTATCTCCTTCCTTGAGATAATCTTACTCTCAGCAATCTCCCTAGTAAGACTTATTCTACTTCACATCATTCTTCCTAGAACAGAATTTGTTTTCTTAGATTCCACTATTGAGAGGAAGGGTCATTCAATCCCCTATTCATATTGACAGCAAAAGTAGAGTATTGAGCATATATGAAAGGAAAATTAATATGAGTAAACATGGGAACTTAGAGACAGAGGTTTGACTTTATGCTGGTTTGGCCAGGGAGAAATATAAGCTTAGCACTGGTTCCTCTAATCCCACAGCCACAGCCTGTGAAGTGTGTGATGTCTTACTGACCACCCCCCCCAGAACACAAATCTTTGGTTTGTTGATTGCAAGACACAAGGTTGGCAGTGTTAACATAACTGCCTATATCTTAATAACTGCCTAGGGACTTTCCAAAAAGCCCCACAGAGTGGCAATTTGAACCTTTTAACTCAAAGTGTACTTTGACATTCATTGCCAGGTTCCACAGTACCTTATAGATATTATCAGATGATTTTAAAACAATTGAATATGATTATTATTAAGGAGAAAGCTATGTTCTCATGCCATCTCATTTTTTAAAGGCAAGGAGTAGAATTTAGGTGAGAAAAAGGAGTTAAAGGTCATAAAAATTCATCATAAATCAGGTTAGAAAAAGCAAGCTCACTGTGTGGATTCAGACACATGGACTTTGGACATCGGGGGATAGATTATGATTTTTGAAATGAAGAATGATGGTGCCGGCATATTTCTTATGTAGGGTCAAAAATAGAAAGTATTGCCGTCAGCCATCAATTAGTGCTTGAGTGCTGAGGTTAGGGGACAGATTCGGCAGAGTCAGCTCAGCTTGTTTTCTCCTTGATCTCACTAGGTAAGCATTAGCTTCTGTTCCCGATGTTCTGGGTTGTCCCTTAACTGCTGGGCTACTGTGCTTTTGGGTGAATTTTATTGTTTGCTTTTACTTGTTAACCTCACACTATAAATAGATTCCCCAGAACTCAAGGTTCTAATAATAGCAATGATGAACATTTTTCTCAGGTGGAATGAAAACATTCTAGTGGCTATCATGCAGGCATTTTAAATTAGTTAGAAATTTGTCCTCACATATTACATGGTGGTGGTATGTCCCTCCTAACTCTTATGCATTGTTAATGTTACTGTTAATCATTTAATCTTACCCAAAGACTAGTTTACCATTCTATGTGGAGATATTTCTAGTTGTCACATTTTGTGGGACAGGAGGGATCATTAGAACAGGCTTCTAATAGTTAGTAAATCTATAGTGTATAGGATAGTCTCCTTACAGGCTGCAATTATTTGACTCAAAATGTTTGCAGTGCTCAGTTCATGTAATCTTTATTTATAATATTCATTATATAATACACACACAAATACACACAGGTACGTACACACATATACAATATACATACAGATATTGTATGTACTTATAATCCTCCAATACACACACATACATACATGCAGATAAAACTCATTATTGATCATGTAAATGTATGTAATATCCATGAATCTATGAAGGTATAATACTATGTTCATCCTGCTTATCATAACCCCTAATGTGTCGAAGGTTTGACTAGGGACTTTCCAAAAAGCCCCACAGAGTGGCAATTTGAACCTTTTACCTCAAAGTATACTTTGACATCCATTTCCAGGTTCCACAGTGCCTTATAGATATTATCTGATGATTTTAAAACAATTGCATATGATTATTATTAAGGAGAAAACTATGTTCTCATGTCATCTCAATTTTTAAAGTCCCTAGTCAAAGTCCCTGTGACTTGATGTTTTACTCCCAGAAACATGTGAAGACACTGGGCTCGGATATGGTTTAGTGTGTAAAGTGCTTGGCTGTAGGCATGAGAACCTGAGTCCAATCCCTGGGACCTACATCAAAAAGTAGGCTGCGGCTTCACATGCTGGTAAACTCAATCCTGAAGAGGCAGAGCTACCTGAATTCTGTGGCATACTGGTTAGCCAGTGTAGCCTATTTGGTGACTTTCAGACCAGTGAGAAAAAAAAAGAGTCAGATGGTGCTTGGCAGAATGATGCTTAAGGGTGGGTGCTGCTTCTGCCTGCACACATCTGTATCTTCATACACCTGTCCTCTCACAACATGTATGTGCACACGTATGAACATGCAGATGTGTGTTTACATGTGTGAAGGTGAGTAGGTGTGCATGTGTCTCCCCCCTAACATCTCTGAACAGGTCTGCTCTCCTTGTCAATTACAAAATGAAGAGATTTTTGTGATCATTTTTAATACTTTGATCGGGATTTTTAGCATTTATGTCCCTGTAAAGACTGATTCTATTACTAGACACAGTTAAAGTTTCCTTACTGTCTCTAGGCTCTGGTATTGAAGCAGGCTGGTGATAATCGGCCGATGTGTTCACATGGTCCGTGGTGCTGTAAGACTTCAATGCTAATTCGGTGTTTACTTACTGTTCGTAGCAACTATTAACGGAGAAATGAGAGGGAAGCACTGGTTTCTTTTAAAGCTAACATCGAGTGCTGCAGTCCCCCTATGCTGTGATTTTTGCCTTTAAATGTAATCTCACAACAGCTGTAATGGCAAATTAGCTTCTTTCTATTAGTCAAGTGATTATGCAGCAATCAGAACTGAATGCACACACTATTAGGTTGTTAATTATATTTGTGAATGTCACAGCCCACTTCATCTTCCTTCAGGACTCCTCAAAGCTCTGTGATGACTTTCTTCCCAAAAGGCAAGTCTTCCTGATGGAGACTCTTAAAGTCAGTCTCAGAGGTGAATAGATGCCAGAGAAGCATTTAAGTTCCTCATTTTGTAGGTCTTGGTTAGAACCCAGGTAAATAGTGGGTCACATTCACAGCTGACAACAGTACTCTGGTGAAGGTTACTCATGTGGCTTGCCCATGGCTTCTCTTCACTTTTTAGAGGGGAGGGCTTTGGACCCTTGCCATTTCCTTTTTGTAACAAAAACCAAATAGGAATTTGGCAGTGACTCAATGATCACATTTAGAGAAAATGTATTCAAGCCTACAGAGATAACTACAATGGAACTGGTTGCTCTTGCCTTTCTAGGGAACAATGTGGTAAAGGTGAAAATTTATTTTATTAGATTTGCTTTCCATGATACTTCCTTTCTGTATCTTTCACATTGTACTTTTTTTTTAATAATCCAGATTGCTATTGTATAAAGTTAATTATTTTTAGTTAATGAATATTTATCAGGAGCCTGCCATATTCTTCAGTGAATAGTAATCTACAAAGTGAAAGTTAGAGAAAGAGCCTGGCCAGCATGTTTGAGTGTCAGCAGGAGACCTGTGTGACAAGGAGTGAGTACTCAAGCTCCAAAGTCAGATAGATCTGTGTTCAGAACCGAGGTTTGCCAGCATGTGACCTTGGAGTGTCTCTGAGCATGGGCTTCAATGTCATTAAAGTAAGTCTTCACATAGCAAATGATCTGTCCTTCTAATATAATAAATGCTCTAACCACTGTAGGTTCCAATTTCCCTATTGAAACATAAGCTGAATATTATCATGATTTAAGACTTTTAGCAGAATGGTGTGGATCATAATAACTGCCTACCTAACTGTAAAGACCAGCAAAGTCTCCACTGCTATCATCTCCCTTATCATCACTACTATATCATTGTATCTTAATCATCATATCACAACATAACATCATTTTATCATCATCTTCATTACATTGTTACTACTACATATTATCACCATCATTATGATCACCATGGTTATCACCACTCTCATCACTATTGTATACCATGATCATTATTATTGTATCACTATCATGTATCACAATCATTGACGTCACCACCATCATCATTTCATCATCACCATAGTCATCATTATGTCTTCCGTATCTTGAATCACCCTCACCCTCATCGTCATCATCATTATCATCATGAGAAGTATACACTCCTTCACTAGAGATATTTATTCAGAGGCTAATTGGTTTCTTTTATACTGGTGTCTATAGTAGTCATTGAACTGCATCAGATTTATCTGTATTCTTTTGTGATGCTATGAATAACATTTTGCTGGTTGGGATTTCTGAAATGTAGCAACCAGGCAGCTAATATTTGCAGGCTAGAAATACCTTCACACAATGTAGGCCAGCTTGCCTCTCCTGGGGATACACGGGGCTGACATCTGATCTCAATTAACTTGCTATAACTAAGTCCAAAGTCCTCTGCTTTAAAATGTGTTTGTTCCACTCAAAATCATAGATGCCCCCTTTAAGCCCTCTCTAAATTCTACATATTTTCCTTGAATTAATGCAGTCACACATTCCAGAAACGCTGCATGAATTCTTCATGTGGCTGCTTCTCTTGCTCGTGCATTCTGGGGTCACAATTTGCTTTCTCCCCAGCCACAGGGCCATTCTTGACACCTCTGTAGCTGGAGGTCATCAAGGTCTATATATCTCTTTGGGACTCCATAATCTCTGCCACTTTTAACCCTGAACTCTCGCCCATTGCTTCTCACTTCAACATGCACTTTCACACAGCTTAAAGTTGTTACTCTTATTTGCTTCTTCTGCCAACAGGGTCATTTGGAAATCTAACTGTATCTTCTTAGGGTGAGTGACTCACCTTACCTCCTACTCCTCATGGACACGTTACCTATGGGTGGGTTGAAGAGCCCTTTCTTCCCCCACTAAGTAATGGGACAAAGTTGTAAGAAGCTCAGGCCCAGTCAGCTATTCTGCATGAATTCATAACTAAAACCATGCATGAGTTTTAGATCTCCGAAATGTAAGGTTATTGAAATAAATGATCTCAAATAAAAATCCTCTTTTGAGCTTTGTGGCTATGTGTCTGTGTGTGTTTCCTGTGTCTCGGGTCAGAATGCTTCTTCATACAAGCTGAACATCTATCATTTTAGCAGGTATGTCCAGACTGTTCATTTGTAATGAAGGGTATTTCAGTTGCATACAACTTAAAGTGTATTACTTTTCAAACAGAAAGGGAGAAACACTCCCAAAAGTCCCCAGAAGAATGTTTTAAGGATCATATCTCAAGTATTTTATTCTTGAGAAGTAAAAGGTTTCCAGTGACCTATGCAGTCTCCTTTTATTATTAGTTATTGTTAATTTAATTACATTTCCTTATCTTGTTTTTCTACATCAATTCTATAATTAAATAATAGCAAAATTTATTAGAACACATCTAAAAGTTTAGCTTTCTAGCTTCCTAAGATAGCAGGTATAAAAGCAATCTTGGGGGCTGAAGAGACGGCTTCAGTGTCTTACCTTAGTACATAAGAGCTCTTTCTCTGCAAGTACAACAGTCTGGAGTTAGATCTCCAGTATGACACAAAAAAGACAAGTATGTCTTCTGTGCCTATAACCTGAGTGCTGTGGGTGTGGGTGAGAAGTGGAAAAATCAGAAGACTCATGTGGTGGGGGGTTGCTGACTGCCAACCTCGTGACGGTCGGTGGGAGGAAGGTGAGCTTCAGATTCAGTGAGAGACATTGTGTAGAGAGCAGTAGAGGACACCTAATGTCCCCTAGCGTATGCAGGGGACACACCCGTTCACACTTGCCCCATGCACACACATCACAATACACACACAAACAAACACAAGCACACTCACACAGTAGTCTAAATTGAAAAGAGTAATCAATGGTAGTGATACAGTAGAATGTCACTCTCAAATGGTAGAAAGGATGTATAAGCAGAATGGCTTGCCTTGGCATACACCTCTGGAGGCCAGCAGAGGAACTGTGAGCTCCAGGCCAAGCTAGATTACAGAGCAAGGCTCTGTTTCAAAACAAGAGAAGCATAAGCTGGGTGTGGTGAGTTTCACACTTGTAATCCTAGCACTTACCAGGATGAGGCAGGAGGATGGTGAGTTCAAAGTTTACTGGGGCTACACAGTGTGAGACAAGCTTAGGCTATTAGAACTTGTCCTTAAAAGCACATATAAGTAGAATCAAACTAAAAGCTCCTTTCTTTGTTTCTGTTTGGAAATTTCATCCCTCATCTACTTGCTTTCTATTTTTGCATGTGCTGGTCGTGACTATACATAATCATTCCAAACTGTTATTACAAATGACAATGACTATACAAAAGAATAAATCAGCAAAACAGAAAGTCTCCACAGAGAGCTTTGCATGTTTCTTATTTCTAAACATAGAACAAATCATAGCACATAGGTTTGCTAGCTTCTTGCTGGAGATAAATGAACACTGAAATCATAGTTTGAGGCAGCTTGCCTGCACAGCACAGAATGTGACTTTGGGTGGCTACTGTGTGAGTTGTCTCTTGGTATCTTACGTAGTTTCCTCCAGCTTCATAGGAGTATGCTCTTTGTACAGAAGAATATGAGAACATTTGTTCTGGATGGCATGTCTTCCGATTGAGAACTGATAGCTTCTTTTTTAGTTTGAGAGTAAATTGCGCACAGTTCAATGTCCGCCTGCCACAATCGTCATCCTATTAGGAGAGCTGTATCACCAGCTCAGCCTGCTCCTGTCTCTGTGGAAGCATAGGTTGTATTTCCTCCCTGTCTTCCTCACTTCTATTGTTTATCCCAGGGGCTTGAGCTCATTAAGTATACAATAAATATCTGTCAAATTGATTTGCATTGAGGATCGAATGCATTAATGCATGTTAAATCCCTTATTAAGACACTAGCCACACGAGAGACAATGAAATTATTTGTGTCATGGTGTGTAGAGTAGGAAGACTGAAAGAAGTAGGGGGTGTGGTCTTTTTCAGAGAGCTAACACAAGATGACAAGTACAATTTTTTACTTAAAATAAAAGTTTGTTAGTAGTCACTAATGCAGAATTTTCTAATAAAAATTTTATAAGACAAAAGTGAAAAATCAAAACTCTATAACAACATGGAAAGCAAAGGTTCATGGAAAAAAGTTCAAACTCTGGGGCCAAGTTACTCTCAGTAAGAGGACAATGCTCCTGTAAGTTGGATAGGGTACAAGTGAGGGATGTTTGAGCAGTGACTAACAGGTAAGGTCTTTAGGAGCCAGATATCAGGTAGCCCTTCTCTGCATAATTTAATTCCAGTATCACCATGAGAACCTCAGGTTCTCCAGCATTGTCATGTCACTATGTGTTGACAGTGTATCCTCAGCCTTTGCAGCTCATTGTCCCAAGAAAGCTGTGGCATTTACATGCCAAATTCCAACCCAGATGTATCTCACATTGAGTTGGGAAAAATACACCATCTCCTCACATGCTGATTTTCCATCAGGGATGGAAATCTCCCCTAGCCTCCAATCCACATTCCTGTCTTGGCCTAGCTTAGAACTGGGTCATGTGTGCACTTGCTACTGTCATCCTTTCTATTCAAAGGAGTCATGATGACTAATCTTACCAATTTAATGGGAGTTAGGGTCACCATGAGAGAAACCACCGGAGATGTCTGTGAAGAGTTTCTGTGCCAAGTAAATTGAGGTGAGAAGATGCACCCTGGATGTGGTTGGCACAGTTCCACAGGCTGATATCCTGAGCTGAGTAAAAAGGAGAGGGTGAACTGAGCACCAGTGTCCATCCCTGTCTGGTTCCTAATTATGGACCGGCCGCCTCGAGCTGCTCAGGGCAAGACTTCCATGCCATGGTATATCCTCAAATTGTAACCAAAATAAACCCTTACTTAAAGAACACTTTAGTGTGTGTGTGTGTGTGTGTGTGCACACGCACACTTGAATGAGTGTGTGTATACCATGTTAGTAAAGATGGATTCCCTGAAACTGGAGTTACAGGCAATTGGGAGCCAGTTTATGTGGGTGCTGGGAACTAAACCTGGCTCCTGGCTCCTTTAGAAGAACAGTTAGTATTCCTGGCTACTAACTTTCTCTTTAGCTCCAAACTCGTTCCTCTTTAAATTGCTTCTATTAGGTATTTTTGCCATGGCAACCGAAGAAATAATACTGGGATAGAGATGTACAGTCACATGGGGTAGACATACACAATCATATGGCCATTATTATTTTGCCCACAAAAGATGTGAAAATGGCTGTGGTGTAAACACCCAAAAGTTTGTGTCAAGAAACTGGAGGGAAAAAAATGGTGTCTATGCATGTTTGAGACAGCAATGTTAGAGAACGCTTCTTCCTTACCCTGAAGCCTTTACCTCAGTAGATAGACTAGATGAAGACCATCAGCCAACTCATTCATGTTTGTCTGTTACCAAGATATGCTATTTTAGATAGTTTTTGGATTCACTTCTATCTCTGTACTTTTATTGGATACTTTTTTACTTTTTAAGACTGTAAGTCCAAGAAGACAACATTGCACAACCTAGCAGTGATCCTCTGTGTTCTGAGAAATGCCATATCTATGAATAAAAGACTGGCTGGAAATGGTTCATTTTATTCTGGAGATGATAGCTTCTAGTTATTAGAGCATCAAGCTGTGGCATTACTGAAAGTCTCATATTTTGATGATTAAAACAAATGTCAGTAGGGATGAAGGCATGCTACATGCTAGAACTAGATCCACATGGGACACATTAGTATGCCTAGTATTAATATTTGAGAAGATAATATTATGATATTGATAATGTATTTTAACTGAACATATTAATGAGTTCCTGACATTTCCACACAAACACATTTTGTGATTTCCTTCAAATACCCTTCTTTCTCCTTCCTCTACCACCCCCTACATTCCCTTACTTCTCCATAAGACTTTCTTTACTACTTCAGAATTTCTTTGTTTTTTAAAATTTTGGTTTGACATGTGAGAGGAAAGTTGTGGTAGTTGTCTAGAGTGTTTTACTTAGCATCATCCATTTTCTTGTAAATGGTGTGACTTTGTTCTTTGAAGCTCCATTGTATATGCTCATCTGTTTCTTAACTACTCAACCTTTGGCAGGTGACTCCATAGCATGGCCATTGCAAACATTGATGTTTTTCACTTAGATATTTATTTATTGCTACTTAGGCATGTTGTTTATTTAGATATTTCTTACCTATGCTGGCCTTCTTTCCTTTGAATATAAAACTAGGAATGTTCAGCTGGGTCATATGACAGTTCTCTTTCTAATTAGAACACAATTTGATCAAAGAAGGTATAAAATCAATAGTAAACAGATCCAGTAATATTGTTAAGCCCTTTCCATGGTCCATGGTTATCTCCTATTTGAGTGAAGCAAAGGAATATGGGCATTATGTGTAAACCTGACAGAGGAAGGAGAAGGCAGTAAGATACTAACATTAGGAAACATCAGACTTTTGAAAATGATCTCTGATAGGTAAAGAATAGTTCCAATGCTTATCCTCCCCTATAGAGCACTTGACATGAGTAATCATAACAAGAGAGCTTCGATTATTAGTAAAATTAGATGAGGTAGAGAGTAGCTGTCTAAGGAAACAAGCACTGGTTGCCACCTTCCCAGGTGCCCCAAGCCACCCTGGTTTTCTTCAGTGGTGTTGTTTGCTTTCTCCCATTTCCTTAACGGTAGAAAGAAATCTGTGCAATGTATATTGCTACACAGCTGAGATTAGCTGATTTACTTGTTTCAGTGAAATATAACACAATAGGAAAGCTCAAGCTTTACTAGTTTTGGTAGATTTCAAAAAGATAACGTAAGTAAAAAAAACCAGCATAGAAATGTGAATGTATGTGTGCCATACGCTGTCCCTAATTTTCACTGGTTTTCTCCTGATTTTCTTTGTATTTCTTCATTGATTTTTAATTTATTATCCAGTGTATATGAGTCCATCCCGGGTGTGGATGCACATGGGACGGCACATGTGTGAATGTTTCTTTTTCAAACTCAGGTCTCAGGCTTGGCAGCAAGTACCTTTACCTGCTGCACCATCTTTCTGCTCTAAAATTATTTCTTGCTCATATCTTACTTCTTGTAGACATCACAAGGAACATCTCTATAGATTTGAATTTCAGGCTGCTGGTGTTTGGAGTCTCCAGTATCTGGGGCATTTCCAGTAATTTTGGAAGAGAGCAAATAACCTTTGGATGGATAGCAAAGCCTGTTAATGATCTGCCTCAGAAATGATTCATGTTACTTTTATTAATGCCTCATTTGCCAGGTTGGGTTTAACAGTCCCACCAACCAGGAGCAAGCAGGCTCTGTGAGTGAAAGGCAGGTGAGTTGAAATATACAGTGACCATCATTCAAAATAACCACACTCTAACTATTTGGATGCAGATATTCTCTTTGATTATTTCTTAAAACCAATGTATTTTCTCTCTCAACCCAGGATAGAAAACATAAAAGTTTCAGATAGTATTAACAGCAAATTAAAGCTCAAGTTCTTTGGGTACTTTGAGGTGGTTTAAATTGTGGAGCAGAACCATAGGGTTTAGATGTAGATCTTCTTCAGTTATACATCTTTGGACTAAAGAGTAATGTGCAGCCTCCCAACCACATCTGACAAACAACAGTGGGGAAGGAGCATGGAGTAACCACTGTGGTTTGTAAATAGAAAGCAAATTCCTGCAATTTATGGATTCATAGCAGTTATGAAATTCCAAGGCTAGCTGGTCCATGGACATCTTATCTTAGTTCTGGTTTTGCTGTAGGAGCACTCTAGTTAGTTGCTCGTTGTGGTCTGTATTCTGTCCTCTCTGAGGTTCTGGCTTCCATAGAACCCTCTCTCTTCCCATATTAAGTGGGGATTAAAGAATGTGCATTGACTTGGATTGGGCTGCTTCTCAAATGGTGTTCTACATAGAGACAGATGCCCAAGAGTCACTTGTCAGTCTTGGAGAATCAGAACTTTCTAGCTCTCCCTCCCCCACCTCTTCCTCCCTCACCCCCACTCTTTTATGTCTCCCTCCCTCCATCTCCTCTTCCATCTCCCCATTCCTTTCCCTCTGTCTCTCCCTTCCCATCTCCCCCTTCCATCTCCTTCTCCTTCCATCTCTCATCCCCCCATCACCCCTCCCCCATCTCTTCTCCCCATCTCCCCCTCCCTGATCTCTCCCATGCTCCTTCTTGTCTTTCTTCACTTCTTGTCTCATATGATCCTGACTGTTTGATTAATGTGTTTGGCATTTTTTGTTGTTGTTGTTGATGATGTTACTTCGAAGTTTTTTTTTTTACTTGTTTATTTGAGTCGCCTCCATTTGGCAACAGATACAATACACATGTATGTGAATATATATTCATATGTACATGTTCACACACAGTCTTGACTTAAAGGTAAAAATATCCTTTAAGTTTTTTTCTTGGTTTCTTATAGAATACTTTTGACCACATCAAAGGATTTACTGGGTTTCTTCTTAATTTATTCAGAAAACTATAAGAAAAATAGCAAGGACTTACCCTCAATTTATCACTTGCGTGAAACTAGATTTTCTTAGCCTTTGTCTCTAAGAATAAGTCTTAGTTTTATCCATCCTATTTTGCGGTTGAGAAACATTTGCATCCTATGCTTCTACCCATCACTGATATGTACTATTCATGGCTGCTATGCTGGCTTCTAGATGGACTTGGTGTATTCTCATCCTACCCTTCCTTTTAAATACAGCGCATGGTACAATAAACATCCGCTGTGGCTAATGTTCCAGTTAGATGCTGACCATTCCCAGAAACACACATTTGTTAGGTGTGAGACCTGCCTTTAAACTATTGTAGTCAGCATTTTGTTGATGTTTAATAGCTATCTCTAGAGGAAAAAACCCAAATGTCATGATTTATAGTGTTTCCCAATTTCATTGGTATAATTTCTCCTGCTATGGCAGATCCAAATTACCACCTTGATATCATAAAATTCCGAGTTTTGCAGAGCTTCTGTTAGTACTCTTGGATGTAAGCCAGCTCCTGTGTACCACTAGACCTTAGGTGATAGTTTTACCAAGTGCTTGCCCATTCCTCACTGTAGCATGCCAGCTTTCTCTCTGACTTACAACATGTTGCCTACCTCCAAGCCAAAGATGTATGTTTTATCTTTTTTATGGCAATGTCCCACTTCTTGGTACCATTTTCAATATTAGAATGGACTTTGTTATGCTACAGCAATAAACAAAGACACGCTTTTAATGACTTGAATAAGAAAGACATATTTTCTGCTTATACAACCAAGCTTATCAAGATACAGAGTGTCAGTGAGCTACCACTGGAAATTATGGAAACCACAGTTTGAAAAGATATGAAACTGACAAGGTACAATACTGACAACTAAAGAAGTTGTCCTCACAAGTGATTGTGCCACCCCCAAATCATCAGCCAGAACTATCTGCAAGACTGCAAAGAGAAAGATGTCTGAGTCTAGCTACCGTGTGTCTAGAAGGCAGAAGACAGAAATCCTTTATGTAAACACTAACAACCATTACAACTCCCTAAGAGAGGTGCCTTGGGCAACATAACTTGTCAAATGACCTGAATCACATCTTCTCTCCCTTCTCTTTTCTCCTTTTCAGTGAAGACTTCAATCAGTAAAACTCAGAAAATATATAATGACTGTAATGTTTTACCAAAATCTTCCCATCATGATCCAATAAAGATTTTGTACTATTCATGCAGTAATTTTCTAAAATAGTATATACAGCATGATAGCTAGGGCTTAAATACATACATGCTTATGCACAGGTTCATAACACATACCAGGGAAACAGTGTTACTGTTCAAATAGAAATGCTGAGAGTCGTTTTCAATCATTTATAAAGTTTATTCTCTGGCAGTTGCTTTCTGATTACTGTTATTTCTACACTTGTTTCTCTCCCTTCTATTTCTATCAAGTCTTATCCTAAAAGTGTTCTCAGTGCCTGTTTTCAGCATTAAAATAAAGTATGATTTTCAAAGCAATTTCCATCTTTTTCTGACTATACATCCTGCTGACATCTTGCTTGTGTTGCTAGCATAGTTTAACAGGGACAGACCAGGAGCCTTCTCTTTCATTTTCTCCATCATTTTAGTGTGACTTCATTCTTATTAAAATTTTATACCTAATGCTTATTGATGTCATTTTCAGTAGCAGAGGGTTGTGCATGTTTATCCATTTGTGTTCCTTTAGAAATGCCTAGGTCACGTCAGGAGGTGGACTGACTGTTGGGCACCAAGAGTGCCTAGAAAAACATCAGCTAAACATCACCTAAACATCATCAATTCTGGTTTTCCTTGTCCTACAATCAATTTAGAAAAACAACAAGCAGTCATTTCTTTTCACATTTTCTTTAAATTATAGAACATACCTCTCTTTAAAGTAATTGCCTCTGCTTATATATGAGTTTATTCCCCTCATCCACAAAGGGTGGATCTGAGGATTAATTTTAGTAGGTGGCATCATTGGCCTAGAGTTCCCTGAGACCCGAGAAAATGGTTCTCTTTTTTCCATCGTCTCCACAGTCCAAATGCAAACCTGGATGGTGTATGGATTGTCTTGGTGTTTTCCAGGTCACAGTCAGTATGTTGGGTACAGGGGTTGTAGACCCTAGAAGGCCCTACTCTTTTAGATAAACAAATAAAATGTCAGTGCAGACGAATATTGCTCCATTTTAGAAGTTAAATGCCCAAGGGTCTAAGCAGAATGTTTTCCTAGCAACCTAGTCTAGTGTAGCATCCTAGAACATGGACAGGAATGAGAGAGGGGTTATGGGAACCCCAGTTACACAGCAGATAGAGTGTTGGTATCAGGAACCAGCTTTACAGACACCTTGGAACCTAGCGATAATGATGACCTCACTCACTGATGACAGAGACCCACTCGTCTGTTGTCATGGCAATTACCATACATTCCCAGTGTCCATTTGGTTTACCTTTACCTATGAGTGGTTACATCACAGCCTAAATAAAAGGCAGACCCTCTTGAGATTCACTCTCTCTTTTCTCCCTTCATTTCCATCGCCCCCTTTACCACTGCCCCCATAGTAAACCTCTGCCATGTGAAACTGCATTGGTCAAGTGTGGTCTGTCTAGATTCGAGCTATGATTCCAACACAACATTGGTGCCAAAACCTGGGAATCGCAGCTTTCACTGTCGCTTGCCTCAACCACTGCAGCTCCGAAGCTCCATCTCCTCTGCAGCCAATGCTCTGGGACTGCATGCTGCTGGTCACAGCGCAAACCACTGCCACCCACTGGCCTTTTTGGGACTCACAGACTTCTACAACATGGGCTGCTGCAGCTGCCACTGCTGCTGCCGTCCACCACTTGGGGCTAACCTCTGCCATGTGGGTTACTCAGTTGAAGGGCCCACATCAACCATACAGTTTCATGTTTCCTGCTACCAGACCACTAAAATTCTCTCACAAGCGTTGGCATATTGGTAAGGTTTTTTTTCCTCCAGTCAGCGGAGAGGATCCTGATTTCCCAAATAGGATCTGGCCAGCCTTTATGGGTTAAAGGGTTGGTGTTTCATGGCCACGGTCCTTATGACCAGCTTCCTAGCTGACATACAAGATAGAACTTCGACCCTTGGGTGACTACCCCATCTAAAGCAGCTATTGTACCCCTCCATCTCCAGACTCTTGCAGCCGTTCAGGAAACTCTAGGCCTAGGTAGGGACACTTTCTAATGAGTCCAGGAATCACTGTAGCCTCTAGAAGGTCTAGGTGATGACTTAGACATCTAGCCTGGCTGAAAATTTTGTTATTAAATTATTCTTGGGATGCTATTACAAATAATCCAATAACTCCCCAATGGGTGCTCCGTTGTCTTCTAACACCTCCAGGCTCTCTACTGGGATGTCTCCTGGAAAATATCAAATTTCTGAAGTTAATGCCTAACTTGAGGACATCAAAACTATTACACCTCTGCAACAAGGTCTGGATTCAGTACTCATTTAGACAATGGCTCAAAATGGCCACTTAATGGCACACTAGATCCAATTATTTTAAGGGATCTTCGTACATACTGCCAGAGATCTGGTAAATGATAAGAGGTTCCCTATGCCCAAGAATTTGCCTATCTTCTCTCCAACCCCTCCTTGTGTTCTTCTTGTTCCCCAACCCAACTTCCTTATGCCGTGAGACATCTACCAGATGACTCTACAGCCCTCAATCCAGCTAACAAACTGCCTCCTTTCTGCTGTAGACTTGTTTTCATGCCTTCAAAAACTCAAGCTGCCACCTCAGTTTCTCCTTCTCACTAGGCTACCCCAGAGCCTACTTGATCGACCTCTCCAAACCCTTCCATTCCTCCATTTCTGCCAGCTGCAGCTTGCTCCAATTGCCCTGCATTGGCACCTACTTTCACACCTTTCATCACCTGTTCTAAGGTCACAGCCAAACTCTCACATCCTTCTCCTCTAGGGACACCTGACCAAGCATCGGTACTTCTTTTAAGGGAAGTTGGTGGGGTATATGGCCTTGTCAGAGTACATGTTCCTTTCTTGCTAAGTGAAGTTTCTCAAATAGAGAGCAGACTGGGTTCCTACACCTCTAACTCCTCCACCTTTATTATAGAGTTTCAGTACATTACTCAGTCTTATAGCTTGACTTTCCACAATGTACATATGATCCTCACTAATAATTCACTTCCTGATGAATGCAGGTGAGTTTGAGAACAGGCAAGAACACATGCAGATGAAATCCATCAAACAGATAGACCGTATCCAATTGGATCTGAAGTAGTACCTGACCAAGATCCCCTACTGAATTATAATTCTGCAGGTAATATTTTAGCCAGAGATAGATTCATAACCTGCATCCTGGCTGGTCTCCATAAGGGCAGCCTTAAAACCAGTAAATTTTGAAAAACTCCAAGAGGTCATCCAGGACAAGCAGGAAAACCCATCTCAATTTCTAGAACGCCTCACAAAGGCTTTATTGCAATACACTAATCTGGACCCTGAAAAAACAGAAGGTAAGAAACTTCTGATGACATACTTCTTTTCTCAGAACTACCCCAACATAAAAGCCAAACTTCTCCACAAGCAGAAGTTTTAGTGCTGGCCTTCAAAGTGTACCACGAGAAAGCCCTCAGACAAAAAGAATAAATAAATAAATAAATAAATAAATAAATAAGTAAATAAATGCTGGCAAAGGCTGTCTGACCAACCGCAGCCACTACCCCGCACTCCTGGTCTTCTAGGACTCAGAGATCAACAGGCTCCTGCTACAAATGTGGTCAACAAGGTTGTTGCGTGAGAACTTGACCTTACTTCTGCAAACCAAGGGGGCCATGCCCTAGGTGCCATCAAGGGGAACATTGGGCTGTTGGTTACCCTCATGTTGCAAAGAACAGAGAGGTATCACTCCAAGATTATCCTCCAACTGATCTCCTAGGCTTGGCTATGGGTGACTGAAGAGGCCTGAGCTTCCTTGACCTGATCAGTGCTATCAATAGCAGAGAGCCGCAGGCAGCTGTTGTAGCATGTGGGTGATCCAACTCCTTCCTCTTGGACATTTACTCAGTCCTGATGGAGTCTTGAGGACCCATTTCTCCCTCTCATTTTCCTATTGTCAAGGTAGGAGTACCACTTTACCTTCCTCACCAGACTCCACCACTTACTTGCACTTTTAGGGGTGTACCTCTCACCCATTCCTTTTTGATAGTGCCGACATGTCCTGGCCCCTTATTGGGAAGGGATCTTCTAGTTAAGTTGAGAGACTCTATTTCCTTTGCTTCCCCCATTTGCCTAAACCCAAGCTCTCCAGCAGCCCTTCTGCTCCTTCTTCTAGCCAGTCAATCTACTAACACATGTTGTTTCCTTTACCAGCTTCTCAGGTAGACCCCCAAGTCTGGGATGTCTAGAACCCCTCTGTTGCTAAACATCATTCTCCTGTTGTCATCCAATTCTTCAACTCTACCGGGAACATGTTCTGTTAAGTTCCAGAAGCTTCTTGTCTTCAATCCCAGAAAATGAGACTCCACTCTGGCAGCTGAACTGGACCTCACTGGACTAGACATGGGCTTCTCATCCTACCCCTGCTGTTCGTTTCCTTCCAGGGTAGCCCTTACATCTAGAGATTTGAGATTCAAAAAACCCCCACAGATAACAAATAGTCTTTCCAAATAGGGTCAGGAAACTGTTCCATAGCCAGATGCCAGGAACTGATCCAAATTGCTGTCACTCCTATATCTGTTATTCTATCTAAATATTATTATCTCTTTATTTGCTTTCTCTTTGACCAGACAAAAGATAATTGTAAAGAATGGTCAGATGAATATGGGGGCCACCCATGTTGGTCTTGTCAGATACATATGCTAGGATCATGGGCCAATCACTTCTATCGATAAACAAGACACTCTTTTTCTACATAGAAGATCCATGGAATCCCAGGTGGGAGACAGGAGTTGTTGGTAAGCTCTACCATAAAAATCAAGCCAGGTCCCCAGTAAGTACTATCCTCATCCAGAGAAAATATGTCTCAATTGCCCAACCTCTAGATATTGGAAAAGTAGGGAAAGTAAGCAAACACTCCTCGAGGTCCAAACTTCGTCAACATCACCTCTCATAAATGACACTAACTTATCATTTCGCCTTTTGCTTCAGACCTTGACCTCAGCATACCAACTCCTTAAAGTCATCCGACTTGGTCACTTTAAAGATTGCTGGCTATGTGTACCCCTGGAACTAGCTTGCACTTACAGCCTCTCCGGTGATACTGCCAAGTAACCTTACCTCCCTCACCTTTTGTAGCTGCCCTGAATCCGATGTTGCCATGACTCCATTCTTTTCCTCTATCCCTCTTTTTGGTATAGCAAACTGTTTTAAGACCTCCAGGACACATTCTGTAAGAATGCTAAGCTCCCTAGAATGCAATAGAACCACAACCATTGCAAACAGGTTTTTGGGTAACATAATTAGCATGAGAACACAAGCCACTACAGGTTCCCTATGTCCCAACACTGTCACAGTGGCAACACTTTTAACCCAAGGACCTTTAGGGACAAGCAGCCATTTTAAACACATAACAAGAAGAATTCTAGAAGATTTTGTCTAAAGTTTCCAGTTACTGAGCATTAGACATAGGGCCTTGAACATGCAAGGTAAGTAATATCTAAAATTTACAATTTAGAAAAGTTAATCTTCAGATAAAAATGACTTGGTGAGAACTGGATAGTCTTCTTGACTCTTGTGTTTTGGAGATGTCTCCTGTAGGCATCCTCATACAGATCTGGGAAGCAAGTAAGAATTGCCTTCCATTTATGTACAATCCTGAAAGAGAATACTTTTTTTTGAGGAGGGAATGAGAAAACCAAAATTGTTGACCCTACAATTTATTTACATGTCAGAAGACTTAGCAAAATATTGAATTATAACCACAGTGTTATGAAGTTCTTGATTAATATTGTGTTGAGGTGAGTACCTTTTGTAAATCCTTCTCTCTCTTTAAATTGTGTGTGTGTGTGTGTGTGTGTGCATATGTGCATGTGTGTGTGTGTGTGTATGTGCGTGTGTGTGTATATATACATCTGTGGAAGAAGACAATATGCTAGAATCAGTTCTCTTCTTCAATCATGTGGATCCTGGCATGAACTTGAGTCCATCAAGTTTGATGGCAAGCACATCTATCAGTGGAGCCATCTAGCTGGCCCTTTGAGGCTGCCTTCTTGCCACTGTCTTTCTCCTGTGTCCTGTTCATAAATTAGGAAGATGACCTTTGAAGAGATTGATCTTTTCTTTTTTCTATGTCATGTTGCAGAAAGGTTTCCTTGACAAATATCATTTTTTCCCAGCATATGTCTGAGCCCCCTTGGTGTTCATACCCTTTATACTTAAGGCTGTCAAGAAACAAGTGGCTTTTATATTGATATATTTGCTTGACGAGTGTAGGGTACAAAACTGTTTATATTTGCTTCATTCACATCAACAGTCCTCAGATCTGGAGTAGTATTAGCACATGGTGGAGGTTTATCTAGAGTTCTAAACAGAACAAATTATCTGCTGAGCTCCTGCTGTCCTCCAAAGTGAGTTCACTAGGTTATGCAGCCTTGTAACGATGCAGCTACTTCTATGAATATATCCATCAATGATGGCCATCTATCCTCACCATTCATGAGGGAAGGCTCATATCAGCACTTGGTTGAGATTTTGAGAGCCTTAATTTGTGGCAGGTACTTCATGAAATAAATGAAGCAATGGAGGAATAAGCAAAATCATTACTGAGACTTCATCACATCTGGATTCTGAATGTGTCTAGGCCTGAGAAAGCAAATCAGACTAATGCTCTTTATGTCTTGCTTTCCACCAAAAACTGTTAGGATCACTGATATGGTGCAAGCAAAAATTAATGATCACGTCATAGTGTTGTTTACCAATAGCCTTCATATACTCTGTTATTAACAACATAAGGTGGGAAATGGCATCAAACCCACCTAAATCCTGTTCAGTGACAGGCTTATAAAATTTGATTTCAATTAAATATCTTGGGGCACATTTGGGTGACAAGCATTTGGCAAGCTACCTTAAATTTTGCCATGGAGTATAGCACAGGTTAACGGTCACTCTAGTCATTAAAAACCCTAGGGCAAAGTACCAATATGAAATATTAGACATTCTTAATGAAGCTTCCTGAGTTTACTATACTTGAAATTTGATCATCAACAATCATTCCTCTCTTTAATATTAGTGATTGATTTTCAACTAAGACACCTAAACTACTTCATGTGTCTAACCAAGTTCATTCATTTGATTTCTGCTCACAGGCAAGAGTTGTCCATTTATATATCATGGTTTCTGAATTCAAAGTGCTGTACTCTGCAGCTGTGGCTGGTTGCTTTCAGACCAGATCATCTGTAACACCCTTTCCTGAAGTTAGATCTCAAAGCCAAAGTGGAGTTTGTTCAGCACATTCTACCATCATCAATATGCAAATGTCCATTCCCACTAGGGGAAGTTATTGCACATGATTCACAAACATATCAGGCCTTGAAAATTCTTTCCTTTTTCTGACAGAACTCTTGATTAATGGTCCATAAAATACATTCATGAAAATGTTCTTAGACAATGTCCTATAACCACCACTACTTGATACATTTTTTATGATAAATATCACTTGGCTCTTCAGTTTTCGACAATTTTTTAAAAGAAAAAGTTCAAACCTATAAAATATGGACACAATAGAATAATAAATATTCACATACAACATCAAGATTTGAAGATGAATCATTTACTTTTGCAAAGTAATGGTCTTTCTCCTTTGATTACACACAGCTACAAAACACAGAACCCCTTGAAGTAAGAGTTTAGAATCTGCTATATCAAAATAAAATTCACATACCATCTCTCCTAAAAATTATAATCAATCATAAAGCCTAAGGAAATAGCAGCAATATATAATATCATTCAATTACTATTTAAAGTTTATTCAGGTATTTACTAATGACTCTTTTAGCTGCTTAGGAAATCTAGAATCCAATTAAGATGAATAAAGTTTACACTTCTGAGTGTGTGTGTATGTATGTACATATAATATATGTACATATATGTTTGTTTTTGCTTTCCTTTATACACTATTTCTCTGCTCTTGGCTTTTGAAGAGATCCAGTCTTGTAGATTGTCTATTTCATCTAGTTGTTTTCTTTACTGTGTCAATTAACTTTGTCCTCTACTCTTTAATTCTCCTAGAAGTCAATGTAGAATTGTGATGAGGCATCAGATAAACACTTTGACAAGACAGATTGACAGAGGAGGATGTGTATCTCATGGCCTATTCTTTTCAGAGGCGTAGGGCATCAGATGGTCCTTTTATTTGTGAAGTGTTTGATCTTCCAGTTAAGCAGGTAGCTTAACTGAAGTCTCATAGGCAAAGCCATAATTTTTTCTTCATAAAATTTAGATGACTCATTGTATAATTCATCAAAAATTTTGAATTTTTTCCTTAGCCACATTTTAATCACTGCTTTTAGTATTCATTGATAAGTCTAGCTTAAATCAGATATTATATTGGTTAAAGTAAGTATCCAGTTTTCAAACTTTATTACCCCGTGGACATTTATCAGCAGCTCTTTTTCTGTGGTGACATTACAGCTGTTGTGATTGACATCTGACCTAAGAATAATAGAATGACATAGAGTACCAGATAAACAATTGACACTTTTGGCAGCTTTATGAAAATTCAAGATAAAAAAAAGAATCAAAGCTTTTCAGAAAGAGGGAGCTATCTATAAAACAGGAAGTAACACACACACACACACACACACACACACACACACACACACACACAGAGAGAGAGAGAGAGAGAGAGAGAGAGAGAGAGAGAGAGAGAGAGAGAGAGAGAGAAAGATTCTTCATAAGATTATTTTTTAGAGAAGGTCTCTGGAAAGGAGCCAGTAGGCCAAGATATCTTATCTACTGGTCAGTAATGCCCTATTTTCTGTTTGCACACAACTCCTGTTTTTCCTGTGTTTGCTATTACCTAATAGCTATGTTTCCTGTGAGTGCATAACTCTTTCCTGTATTTTCATATTTTCATATATATATATAATCTCCTAGGTCTTTCACATGAAAGAGCATGTTAGTTTAGTTACTTTCTTCATCACTATGAAAAAAACACCAGGCAGAAGCAACTTAAAGGAAGAAAGTTTAATTTTGACTCACAGTTTAAAGCCTGATAAGGAAGAAGATATATGGTAGATAGTCTCCCTCAGTGGCAGCCTGAGCTTATTGCATGGCTTATAGTCCCTTGGATTAGAAAGCAAATGTTGCTTGAGTTGGAAGCAGGACTAGTATATAATCTTAAATGCACAATCCTATGGTTCTCTGTTTGGCTCATGTCCCAAAGATTCTTTAATCTCACAAATTGTGTCACTGAATAAAATGTTCAAATATACAAGGCTGTGGAGGATGTTTTCCATATAAGCCCGTACCATGGTGCCTGAGACAGATAGAAACCAAGAGCTTTGAGGTAGTTATAGATAGGGTATCTAGCTCTGTATACAAGGTTCAAGCATATAACATCTGACACATGTGCTCAGATTCATGAGGAATAGTTAATAAAGGGTTGGGGATCTAGTAACATAACAAGGACATTACAGTTTCCTGAGCCAGGACGAATTACACCTGTAAGCCCCATTATCATCATCATCATCATCATCATCATCATGAGCAGCAGCAGCAGCAGCAGCAGGAGCGTAGCCATGTGGTGAGATACGCTGATGGATTAGCAATGGAGCAGGAAAGACATAGACAATGTCTTAACCTTTGTGGGGACAGAGCTGGCGAATGGCTCTTCCAACTCAAGACTTCTCTGATCTCTGATACATACTCTTTTTCCCCTCACAGAAACCTTACTTGATAATTTTTTTTTTGTGGAAGGAATAAGCTAGCTAATGAGACAATGGATGAATGGGGGAGGCAGACCCAGAGGATTCATTCTGAGTTTTTGGTCTTAAAACACAAAAGCACTTTCACTTGCTTTGCTTTACTAATGCCTATCGGTGGTGTGAAATCTCATGATTGTATTTTTAGAAAAGGTGATCAATGAGAACACTGTACCAGAGGACTCTCACTGGGGCTTCTGTGTTGATCATGTTACTTAGCAAATGCTAACACCAGAACCTGAGGATATTTACTGAATGTACCAAAGTCAACACATTAATGCAGCAGAAGCCAATAGAGGAGCAGTTCTCCATTAACCTTGCCATTGTGGGCTCTAAAAAAGCTTTTGCCCACCACAAGGCTCTGTAACTCAAAAAATAATTCAAAGCATAACAACAGTTAACCTCAGAGACCTTTTGATTATCTCTTCAGGGTGTGTGTTTCTAAAGGTAGTGTAGTGTGGAAGGAAAAACTTTGTCCTGAATTCAGCATGAATCTGCCAAGCCCTGGCTCTGCTCCTTAGTTGTCATATCATCTAGGAGGATGACTTGAAATCTTTAGAATTCTTGTTTTTCTTACTTGTTAACCAGGCCAATCTCTCTACTTCAATAGTGTGTCAAAAGTTAAGTGGAAATTTTATTTCAAATGTCTTATATGTACTGTATAATATGATAATTTACCACTTTCCTTGAGGGAATAGGTGTTGGTTTCATCCATGTGAATTAACATGTTCCATGAGGAAATGGGCCTGTCAGTTGTGGAAGCATAAGGACCTGGACTCTGATGCTTAGAACCCCTGTTATAGAGGCAGACATGTTTGTTTGTATGTATCTAACTTACGGCAGTGCAGGTAGAGATAAGAGGATCCCCAGAGCCCATGACCAGAGATTATAGTCCACCATTGAGGGAAACAAGGTCTAGGCAAGAGCTGAAGGAGAGAGTATGGAGGAACATTGTTATTGGCTTGGTCTCCCTGCCTTGCTCAGGATGCTTTCTTAGATATCCCAAGCTTCAGGCTTTACAATCAGAGACCCACAGTGGTATGGGCACTTCTGCTATTAGCAATTAACAAAATCCCTCACAGACAAATCTGATGGAACCTGCTCTTCAAATGAGAGTCCCTCTTCCTAGGTTATTCTACTTTGTCAAGTTGACACAACTTGTCAAAGCTCATCTCCCTGGGAAGAATCATAGCAGTATGTCTTTGCAAACTTACACATTTTGTGCCATTGACTTTTCAAAAACAATTTCTGGCTTTAAAATTCATCCTGAGATGCTAGAGGCACTCAGCTCAATTACAAAATAGAAATGAAGGTAAACATCAGAGTTTGTGGATACCTAAATCTTATTGTGAGTGATGGAACTGGGCAGAAGCTTCAGATTTTCCTATAGAAATTTTAAATATTCCTAGGTCATTTTTGTAGTACATTTTCAGTGGGAAACAGAAACATGATAAAATTTAAAAATTATTTTATGATATTGGAGATTAGAGATTTGGGGTTTCATGCATATAGGACCAGCAACCCACTGAAGCTCTATTTTAGTTTCTTAAAGATTTATCCATTTATTTATTATTTTGTTATGAGCATTTTGCCTACATATATGTTTGTCTACCTTGTATGTATGTACCCAGTGCCTGCAAAGTCCAGCAGGTGTTGGGTCCCCTACAACTGGAGTTACAGATGGTTGCAGGTTATGGGAACTGAACTTTTGTCTTCTGCCAGATCAGTAAGTGCTCTTAACTAATGAGTCATTGCTTCAGCCTCACATTTTAATTTTTGATACTGGGTCTTCTTAAGTTTTCCGTATTCTGCTTCAATCTACATTATAGCCCAGGGGAAGCCATGAATTCACTATTCTGTATACAGTATACTGTATGTTTGGGAAAAGAAACACGTTCGTGCGTGCGCGCGCGCACACACACACACACACACACACACACACACACACATTTTTTTCTCCCTTCAAGAGGACAATTCACAGCATGCACAGTTCAAAACCATCTGTTAACTCTAGCCCCAGGGCATCTGGTGGCCTTTTCTGGTTTTTGTGAGAACACATGTGGTGCAGAGACTTACGTGCAGGCTTTTAAAACATCTTTATTAACAAATAATAAGGGGGCTGCAGAGATGGCTCAGTGGTTAAGAGCACCGACTGCCCTTCTAGAGGTCCTGAGTTCAATTCCCAGCAACCACATGGTGGCTCACTACCATCTCTAATAGGGTCTGGTGCCCTCTTCTGGTGTGTTTGAACACAGCAATAATGTACTAAAATATAAAATAAATAAATCTTTAAAAAATAATAAAATAAAAAGGTTATAATGAAAGTTACAACTTCAGAACAACCGTGTTTTAATCTTGCTAAATTATAGAAAAGAGTTTTAAAGGTTTGGACATAAGCTCCCTTCATCTCACATACACAACTTATTTCCACTAGTTTTTCTTTTATAAATATTTTATTTATTTTTATGTGCATTGGTGTTATGGCTGCATGTTTGTCTGTGTGAGAGTGTCAGATCCTCTGGAACTGAAGTTACAGAAACTCTTGACCTGCCTTCTAGTTGCTGGGAATTTAGCCTAAGTCCTCTGGAAGAATATCTGGTGCTCCCAACTGCTGAGCCAGCTCTCTAGCCCTCCATTAAATTTTCTTCTGACCATTATTCATCAGGATTCTTCTTTCTCAATTTTTGCCATAGTGCAAAGTGGCCCTTCTCTTGAAGTTCAGCTCTCCTCAGGATTCAGGTGTCTAGGCACATCTGGAAGGGACCAGCAGAAAAAAGCAAAAAGAACCCAAATAATGGTCCCAAGATGGGAGGAAGTAGGGTTGACAAACTTGGAGAGGCTGAAAACCAATTCTTGTACTAGCATTCATCTGTCTCTTTCTCTCTCTGATTTTTCTTAGGGCCTTCACTACCTATTTCATGTTCTCTTTAACCCTCCTTGTCTTGTCTATGTAAAGGCAACCTTGTTCTTTAAGGGCTGTACACAGTCAAGAGCTGTACACAGCCTTTTCTATTGTAATAGAGTAAATCAAGTCCAATAAGGATCTTTGCGATTTTAGGAGGTCTCTTCAGACAGCGAAACGAGGGATTTCTTCAGATTAGTGATGCCAATCTCTAGCTGTTTGATGTTCTTGTCAGTGGCCCTTCAAAGGTCTGAGTAGTATAAGTTCGGAGGCCAGCATCTGGATTAGAAATTCTAACAGCAGACATCACTGGTGATTCATTTTTACCTGGGATGCTGCCTGAATTAAAGCTCCTGGGAATCCCTCTTTCTCTCGGTTTTTTGGGGTTGGGTACAGAGCTGCCGCCTGTGACCTGCTCTATGCTCGGGCCCAGACCAGAAGTCACCTTTCTTTCACACTTTTAAATCTTTACAGTTCGTGTGATACGAATCATTTACATTTTGTGTTCCTGTTTAATGTGAACATTTGTGGTATGGAGAGCTAGTTTGTATTTTTTTTTGAGATAGAATATTTAATACACTTTGCTTATTACATTTAGAAAAGGTATAACTCAAGCAAAACTATTTAGCTTTCATGAAATAAGGTGACTGATGAAGCTACAAAACTATTTGCAGAGAGTAAAGATCTTCTAGAGTCACACTAAGGTGTGAAAACTCAGGGCATTGCAAATATTGGCTTATTTCATGTATTTTAGTTCTCTTAGTTGAATCAATCAGCTTATCAAGCTTCCTGTCACCCAGTTTACAATCTCAGAAGATCGTTTGCCCAGAATTATGAGAGCATGAGTGCTGAATATCTATGCTTTTTATATAAATTTCTTATCTACCCTCCTGAGAAAATGCTTGCTAAAAAAATCATTCTAGAAAGCAGTTCATTTCTTTTCCCAAATTGTTTGAAGAACATTGTTCCTGGATTTAACATTGCCCGAAATACATTTCCCTTGCCACACAGGAAGTACTTTTATTCTCAGTGTGTGTGTGTGTGTGTGTGTGTGTGTGTGTGTAGCTGCTACGAGCTTGCAGTAAGGTACATGTGAAATGTTTGAGTGTTTGGCAGATAGAAAGTACTTATCATGATTGAAAACAGACAAGAAACTTATTTTCAGACCCCCTCAGTCTCCTGTATAAAACATTTTGACCTTCACCATCAATTTAGAATTACAGTGTTTCACACTGAGTTCAACTAGAGTTACTAGTTTACAAGTCCAGAAAAATCTCTTTGTAATGCTATTCTTCTTACTAGAAATAAAGTTTAGGTGCATCTTTGCTGGGGATTTCTCTGCAAAAGGTTAGAATTAGCAGAGTAGGATAAAAAATGTTGAATGATAAATGCTGCTATATCAAAGATGAGGACCACTCGGTAGCTGACAAATGACCCTCAGTCACATAATACTATGATCACATTTACCAAAATACCCTAAGTACTGTACATAGAAGACCAATCACTTAGTGCCTGACACCTGCCTCTTTGTTCCCTGGCTGATCTTCATCCTCCTGTGTCAGGAGCATGGTAATGCCAGTGAGGCACATTCTGAAATCTAAGATAATGTGGTGGATTTTGTTTTTTACATAGTTTGGGTTTGGTAGAATATTTGTGTGATGTTCAGTCAGTTCTGAGTATGGGCAAGATTTTGTCAGCTACTAGAACATGTGTGGGTTCTAACTACCACTCTCTATGTCAGCTTGTCCTGGATAAAGTCAGAAAAATGTACAGCTAGAGATCACAGGGTCTTATTCTTGTGTGGTGCTCAGGGTGTGAGATGCACAGTGGGAAAAAGACAACTAAGAAGAAGAAGTCAGAGTCAGACTAGGAGTTAATATTCTCAGACATGAGCCTGGTCTCACTGACATCTGGTCAAAATGCCCCTCTCTTCCCACTGTTGTCGCGTTCAGTAGAACACACAATTGCATACACATTATACATTAAATATTTAAATGGGAATCCACAAAGAAGTATTGAAATTTGTAAAATAAAAAAATAGATTTAGCAGCATGTTAATCTTGAAAGGGCTCACAAGTGAAAGAATAATAGCTACTTCCTAAAATTGCCATATCTTCTTTTAAAAAAGTACTTTTACATTCTCTCACATGCACAATTCTGGCACTACACTAATGTGCATAAAATTATATAAAAATATATTTTAAAAAGTACTTTTTTGATATTATAATATAATTGCATCATTTCCCTCTTCTCTTTCCTCCTTCCAAACCCTCCCAGACATCACTCATTTCAAAATCATGTCTCTGCTATCATTACCTGTTGTTGTCTGCATCCATATCTATTCACAAACACAAATATTTCTAAATACATAAATACAACCTACTCAGTCTACATGATGTTACTGGTATGTATGTTTTCAGGGCTGACCATTTGGGATTAGACAACCACGTGGTGCATTCTTCTTTGGGGAAGACGATTTCTCCTGCTTTCAGAATCCCTTAAGGTACCCTTAGCTCTTTGTGTAAAGATGAGGCTTTGTCATCTTTCCCCTCCACTTTGACATGTCTGTGGTTGTTGTCCTTGTTCAGCTCATGTTTAGGCAGCCATGTTGGTGAGATTTTATGTGTGTAGCGTCTGAATTACCAGAAAACACAGTCTTACAGCAAATTCTTTTGTCCTTTGGCTCTTAAAAATCTTCCTACCCACTTTTCACAATGTTCTCTGAGCCTTAAGTGTAGGTGTGCTTTGTAGATAATCCTGTTAAGTACTGGGCTCTGCCACTCTACATTTTTTTTGGTTGTGTGTTTCTGTAATGTTCTCTGTCTGTTGCAAAGATATGTTTTCTTGATTATAGGAGAGGACTACACTTACCTGTGGGTATAAGGAAAACATTTAGAGCATAGTTAGGGATTATACAGGCTTTAAAGTGGTGGTTCAAAGTGTTCCTCCAACACTTTTCACATGACCTTTCCAATGCACAGCAATGTCAAAAGATGCTTTCATTACTTCAGAGGTTAAGCTCTCATGTTAGACACAATACCACATTCTATGGAAAGAAAACACTATAATGTAAAAGTTCAGCTTTTCTATGCCCACCCTTTCTCTGAATAATGACACAGAGACATATTTATTTATTAACTATAAGTTTTAGGTACAATAGCTGAGAAGACTTTAAGCTATTCTAATCTAACAATACTGGCCTGGTATCTTGGTCTTGCCTTGACACCTACTTCTTCACCTGGGTCCCAATGGCAACTCCCTGGACCCCACCTGAAAGACACAGTCTCTCTCTCTCTCTCTCTCTCTCTCTCTCTCTCTCTCTCTCTCTCTCTCTCTCTCTCTCTCAATCTCTCTCTCTCTTTCTCTCTCTGTCTCTCTCCCTCCCTCTCTGGCTTTTCCTCTCCTGGTCAGCTGTTGCTTATTTCTCTATTTAAGTAATACAGATGGAGAACATTGTTTACAGAATATTGAGTCAGGAAATGCTCCATAATATTGATAATAGCAAAGTCTGAACTGCAGCCAGATCTCTGCCATCACAAAAATCAGCATTTGAGTACACAGTGTGCAAACACAACCTCCAACATCTTCCCCTGTATTCCAATGTTCTTTTATTTACAATAATAAACTATATACAATAAGCACAATTATGAAACCTATTAGGTAAGGATTGCATTCACAATATCCAGTTCATTTGTACATGAAAGTACATGTATACTTGGAGAAAATATTCTACTACTTATCCTACCTTGATGAGTCCCAAGTTCTGTTCTTAAGTCACATTCTACTATAACTTGCATTTCTCAACCTAAAATATCTTTTTAGTCCTTAAGTTATAAGCCTATATCTTAAACAACTTAATCTTTTATGTGAGACTATAACTACCTAGTCTTCAACCCCATCAGAGACCTGAAAAGGAACAAATATTACCTAAGTAAATGGGAGGTTCAGATCAAGCACCTTCCAAAACTATAGAAATGACAGAGGTTTTTTGCTACCTGGATAGTCATCCAAGGTTTCTGTATAACATTGGAACATCATCTTTGGTCTTCTGGTACAATATATGACAGATTTTTGTGAAGCAAGAATATTGAAGGACTTGTGTACCTTGTCTTGGCAAAGTTTGGCAGTCGACTTCCTTTGTGTCCTGCTTGTCCACAGCTTGCACAGCATTCTGTCAGTAGTTGAAACAAGGGCAGTGTTTTGCCCAGTGGTTAGCTTTGCCACATATGAAGCAAACTCCATATGAAGAGTCTTTGATGTTCATCATCTTCTTTGAGGTAGAATAGGAGTGTTGCCAGGATCAGCTCTGTCTCATTGTTAAAAAGTCTTTTGTTCATAAAATATCTTTAAATGCCATATTCTGAAGACATCTGAGGTTTTTGAAGACTACCTACTTACCTATAGTATATCTGAATAGGTAAACATTACTTGTTTCTAGCTAGCTATCCATTATCTGTTTAACTTTGAAAACATCTATAGGAGGCTAAATAAAGCTTATTTCTGTAAATAACTAAAACACTATCTAATGTGACTGCAAGTTTGATTGACTGACTACTAACTTGCATTTCCTAGTTTTCCTATAGTTTGTAGTAGTAGCTTTCAAAAGGAATAGAACTTTACATTACATTTTAAATGAGTTGTATAGGTACAGTATTTTAAGCAGTATTTTAAGTGTTTCTTTTAAAGTTTAGTTAGACCTTTTTACATCTGTTTGACCTGCAGGATTTTAAGATATATCTGTAACATGTTTTATACCATAGTGTCTAAAAAAATGTTGCTTTCTGCTGGATACATATGTATCCAGCTTCAATATGTAAAGGCATCTTTAAGATAGCCATCACTTCTAATAAGTGTGCAACCTTAGAATTATCCTTTTTGAAATTCAAGGCAAAAACTCATTGGAATTCTGAATATGTATTTATGGTGTGGTACATATATTTTAATTTTCCGAACTGCAAAATGAAGCACAGAAGCTATTGTATGACATTGTTCTAAGATGGTATCAAGCATAATTTGTACTCTTAAGTCAGCATATAGACCTCCATATAGTAATTGATACTTGACAATATAAATATAATCTCTAGTCTGATTATGTTGTCTCATAGCTGAAGCCTCTTTATTTAACATTTTGATGGGCTGCCATTCTGAAATCTCATCACAAAGTGGAGCTGTAGGCTCCAGATTGGATTCCTCTGAGATCCTTTATTCTGATTTAAAAAATCCTCTAATCTGTTACTCAATGATAATTTAATCAAAGGCTATGTAGTAAAAAGTTGTAGAAAAATGATATTCTAGAAAATATATAATAATAATCTTATCTGATTTTTCAGAATAATTTTGATGAGTTGAGGTATTTATAGTATTTTGCAATATTTAAAATATTTTTTATTAGTTTTACTTCTCATTTTAAATAGATACTAAATTTAACTGTATATATAATTGTATATTTTATAAACATTATATGTAATTTAATATATATTATATATCTTTTTTTTTTTCGAGACAGGGTTTCTCTGTGTAGCCCTGGCTGTCCTGGAACTCACTCTGTAGACCAGGCTGGCCTTGAACTCAGAAATCCGCTTGTCTCTGCCTCCCAAGTGCTGGGATTAAAGGCGTGCCCCACCACCACCCGGCTATACATCTTAAAGATATATATCTTATATAGCTATATAGTCTAAACTAGTATTTACTTATAAAGAGAAACCAAACCAATAAAACTTATAAATATTAAAAACACAGTAAAAACACAAGTATGTATTCATGTAATCACCACCATAAATTTATTTTTACTTTTTGCAAAGTTTTTACATAACAAAATATAATCATATTCATACTTATTTTCCCTTTTGATTAACTCTCCTGGATCATCATAAAAGATCCCTCTCTCAACTCTATGCATTCTTCTTTATTTTTCAATAACCCACTAAGTCCAGTTAATGCTGTTCATATGTACATGGGCAACAACTGGGATAATTCTTCCACTGAAACTTTCTGACTAATGAAGTCACTCACTATGTTCTATTTTATGCTTTATTTCTTGTGTTCATGGTTTTGAGAACTATAAGTAATGTTATGAGAATCAGTGGTTAATTCCTTCTTACTGCTAAATTGTGTTTTTAGTCAGACCTTCAGGTTATGCAAACTTTTGCCATTACAAATAAAACACTACTCAACTACAGCTTTTACTTTGGAAATGTGTTTTTATTTTTCCCAATTAAATACCTAGATTGGGAAATGGGAAGCATATGGTCAATGTAACCATGACAAACTAACTTCTAATTATTTTGTGCTAACTCTATGTATCTAGCTTAAACTGCTCTATACTCGTTCAATAAATACCAATGGTATGTAATGGTACTGGATGCCAGGGAATCATATGGAAGTACAGCATTACACTTAGAAAACAAATGAAAAATCTCGTAGGTGGAATTGCCAGAGCTGGAGGCCAGCAATGATTAAACTGGGTCTCAGGAAATATGGATCCATGGTGTAGATATGGGGCGAGGACACAGAGGAGCTTTCCTGTGCGAAGGTGTGAGGGCTACTCAGTATTTCAGGTTCTATCTACTCGTAGCTGGATATAGGAAGAGTAAGACTATTAGGCGATGGTACAGGAGTAAGCTGGGTCGATCAAGTGTAATCCTGAATGACATACGCCAGACTTTTGTGTGACTGGGACACATGGAAGAAACAAAAGAGATGATTTCTTTTGCTCATGGTTTGGGAGGGTACAGTTCATGCTTGTTTGTTTCCTTGTGTTTGTACAGGACACCACAACAGCAGGTCACAGTGTGTGACAGAGGAGAGCTGGCCACCTCATGACTATTTCACATCAGAGACTCAGAAGGGAGGAGATACTTCATGAACTTGCCTTGTGAGACAACACTAACACTTCCTCCAGCTGGCTCCCTCCACCTACAGTTTCCACAGTCTCTTCAAATAGCGCCACCTGTTGGACAAGCCTTCAAACCATGTGTCTCCCAGAGTATTTCATAATGAACCATGGACACGTGTTCATTGTTAGCGATGCCTGCCAGAGGTAGGCGTTTATAATTGTTTGTGTGCTGATTTCCATAACAAGTGCCTTGGCCATATTTATAGCATATGTTCTCTTAGACAAATTGTGTGTGCTTTATGTCATTTCTGCTGCATTGTGAGTTAGTAGGGTCTCTCGGCTTCGTTGCCCACAGTACCTGACATTTATTAGAACATTAGGAAAATGCAGTTTATACAAAAATGAAGAAATTAATGGCAATGAATGAAAAAGTTCATGAAAAATTCTTTATCATAGACCTATGGAACCGTCTTTGTAAAGGCACATTAGAAACGAGTATTTATTTCTCTACCATCCCTGGGTCCGGCATACAATTTTCTTATGAGCCTGATTTATTAATTTCAACTGTTTTTATGATCAATACTGATTTCACGGCCTCATTGACTTTGGAGAGAGCTGTGTGGATGGCTGAGGGAGTTGAAATGAATAGATCAAGTGTCCTGTGGAGTCCTTAATTTTGTGGTAAAATTGGTCTTAAGATTGCAGTACTGAAAAGATTGCTTTGTTTAAAAGAAGCTAGGAGTCTTTATATATTTTGAGCTATCTGTTTTGTCCATAAATTGGTACCGCATTTTCTAATGTGTGTTTTCTGTCATGTCATATCTCATAATTTCTTATTGTCTTCACAATCATTTGTACACATTTACATAGACCAAAAGCCCACCTTTATGAAAACATGGCAATTTATTGTGATAATAAATGTATTTATCTCATTACCAATTCACTCTTTAATGATAAAATAAATACATAATGGGAAAGGAAGTCTGAAAAATAAGGAAAATAGTTAAGAAAAATGGAGTGAGACCACAAACAATTATGAATGGCATGGGGTCTTTATCATTAGTGAGCTGTAATTAGAGAGCTACAATCCATTACCCAAACAAAACACTTCTGAGGATGAAAGGGGCACAGCAAACAATCCTGCCAGCACAGCAGGTGGTATGGGAGTTGTCCCAGGTGGAGAGAAAGATTATCTTCCTAGTTAAAATGCTCTCTTCAAATCCTTTAATTTAGGTTATTATCATTTCATATTTCTGCCATCTAGAATGCTAATTAATAGGTATAGGAACCTCTTTTAGCTCCTTAAGTTATAAAAAATGCTTCCCAGGACACTTTTTGTAATTCGAGAAATATTGTAGTATATCAAGGGAGAAATGGTACTTCAAACTGTGTAGTATTCAGAACTACATGAAGACATGTGTGAGCTAAGTTATTTTATGTTTTCGATCCTTTCCCTATGCATATTAGAAATAGATGGGCTGTGGATGGCTAGAATGGACTCGAGCTGGGCACTGGAGTTCAGATCCCATGCATCCAAGCATAAAGCTGGGCATGGATGCACATAGCCAGTGTGACCCTGGATGTAAACACCATGCTGTGGGCTTTGTGGCAGACAGGATGATCACTGGGCAAGCTGAACAAGTCTAGCTGAAAGTGGACAAAGTATTCCAGGTCCACTGAGTCTGCAGGGCATAATAAAGAGGAGAACTGATGTGCTGCTCTGGTTTCTGGATGGTGTAAAAGTCGCTTTTATTCCTCTGTAGTAACTGTTGTCCCTGAGGCTTACTGCCTTTAGTCTGCTAACCCAGGTCTAATCCTGGAAGCTTCTAGCCTCTGTATATCTTATCTAGGTCTAGAATGTTTTCAGCTCTGAGACTTGCTGCTGAATAACCTCACCTATTTTAGTTCTTTGTAAACTCTGACTGGTTCAACTCAGCTGTCTTGGCTCAAACTCAAACTCAAACTCTTCTCTAAGCTGACTGATTCAATATGGCCTCTCCCTCTCCCCCCTCCCCCTCTTCCCCCCTCCCCCTCCCCCTCTCCCCCCTCCCCCTCCCTTTCTCCCTTTCCCTCTCCCTCTTCATCTCTCCCTCTCCCCCTCCTTCTCTCCCCCTCCCCTTCCCCTTCCCCCTCCCCCTCTCCTCTCTCTCTCCTCTCTCTCTCTCCTCTCTCTCTCTGCTCTCTCTTTCTCTGCCTTTCATAAATTGGCCTCATACTAACTTTGGCACTATGCTCTAATCTTCTGGGTTCCTTTCATTCTCTGGCTCATTCTGTCTTCACCTGTTTCTAATTTGTTCTTTCTGCAACCTGCCTCTGAACAACTGTCCCAGTAAAACAACCTCTATTTTTTTTTACACTGTCCTCGAAGTAGCTTCCTTTTCTTCTCTCTTCTCTTATTCTATTCTGTCAAATCTTTCTCTAATTCATCTCTTTTTCCCTCAGCTAGGTGTCACTGTCAAACATGGAGCTTCCTTCTACAAACTAATGTTAATTTAATTGATATTAAAGACGTGTACTAAGGGTGTGTCTGTATTCTAGCCAGAGGGATTAAAGGAGTGCACCAAGGGTTGAGGCCATACCACAGGTAGGAACAGATGTTTGTTTGTTTGTTTTCAATAAATAACACAATCTGGGGACAGAGTTTATAGTATAATCAAATATCCTACAACTTCATGGTCTTCATCCCTCTCAGCAAGGCTAAGTAGATCAAAACATGTGTACTACATGTAGTAAGAAAATAAGATTAAATCCAGGAAAAACTAAAAGGAAGTGAGAGATGCCATGAACTTGAGATACATTGTTTGGATGCCTGTGAGATGATTTTCTCACTAAGGTGGTTGTGTTTCCCTTTTGACCAAACTTTTGAAGAAAAGAACAGTTTTTTCCAGGTCTAGATTATTCATTTCTTTTTAAAAATTAATTTATTTTTTTGTTACACACTGACTATCCCACAGATGCTGTGTTGGATGCTGGCAGTAGTAGCCACTGCTCCTTTGGGGCTGGGGTTGGAGATGATAGTGAGGTAGACTCAGTACATTAAGCATGTGTGAATTCAACATGCAACCTCACAGGATGTATCAGAGATGCAATGTCTGTTAGATACTCATATTCTCCTTTCCTTTTTGGTTTGTTTAACAATTTTATTCTTTCCTAATTTGTTCATTGTCTGGGTATAAACTAGTTTCTTTGGGGAGAGGTCTTTAGGAGTCTTTTCTATTTCTGTGCACAGCTTGTGATCCTGATCTTGCTTTTGAAGTATTTAAAAATGTTGTAGAACTCTTTTTAAAAAGCAATTTGAGTTTTATTGATCTGCAGATCTTTGGTTTCTAACGCGCAGACAGATATTTAACTGGCTTGTGGTAATGTTTCAGAATGAGCTCAGAAGTTATTAAGGAGAGAACTAAGTTTCACGTAGGTCTGTTGTGCGACTAAGAGGCTAAGGGTTCGGGTGTGCAGGTTCAAGTGTGTGGGTCCGTGAGGATGCTTGTGTGTTGCTGTGCTTTTATTTTGTTAATGTTTGTATAAACATTAAGGATATTTATCCTTTTCATTCATTCTCTATATATTTCACATTTTAGAGAATGAGTATGTGGCTAGATGCAGAGAAACAGACATAAAAAGGAGATGCCTCCCATAACATAGCTTGTACTCTAGCAGAGAAGAGATATGTAATATATGCTAGTAAACTATGTAAGATTTTATGGGCCTGTAGAATCTTCGAAAGGAAGGCTCAAGTGTTTTTAAATCTGAAGCGAGAGTTTTAGCCTGCCAAGACTCATAACTCTGAATAATTCATGAAGTTGTCTCTGCTTCACTTATTCAAATTCTCTGTTTTATTAGTATCTACATCATGGGGGGCGGGTAGGATTATGAGCCTTAGATGATTTTCAAAAAGTGTTCAGCTTGGTACAAGATTCTGTAAATGCTCCCAGCTCTGAGGAACTCTGATGTCATCCTCGCGTACCATTCAGTTTCACTGAAGGGAGGGAAAAGTGCACTTGGTAGGTAGCTTTGAGGAATAAGAGACACCTAGCAAGATGGCCCAGCAGCTGTAGTTGCTTACCACCCAGCCTGATAATCCAGATTCTATTTTTGGAATCCATGAGGTAGAAGGACAAAAATGCCTCCTGCAAGTTATCTTTTGAACCTCAATACACATACTGGGTTATAGCTTTACCTCCTCTGACACATGCAAAAATGTTTTAATCTCCCCCAAATTTCTGCTAAATTTTCTCAAATTATTGACTTTTCTGAGAGGCAAGCATGAATTCAGGGTCACCCTCTTAACTCATCTGCTGGTGATTTTTCTGCAGGAGAAGAGCCAGGGAAAGGATGATTCTTCTGTCTCCTTTCTGATTTGGAATCTTGCTTTCCCATAGCATCTTATTTTCAATGTGATACCTGAACACTAGAAGTTCAGCAAGCTGCTGAGTGTGGACAAACTTGGAAGCGTAATCTTTGTGGGAAATATCAAAAATGCATCATGATGTAATCTTAGTTACTTATTCTTAATATCTATATACTTTAATACTTCAAAAAACAAGTCTTAGAGCTTCACTAAGCAATGATCATTTTAGTTTTTATAAACAGGGTCATCTTGAGATGATACTTTATGAAATGTATTTTTAATTACTATTTCTGTGTTTATATTTCTCTTTATTCTTGAGAATTTCATTCATATACACAATTAAATATGATCATCTCTCCCCTCATCTCTCCCTGTAATCCCTCCAACACAGTTCTCCTCTTAGTGAAGTTTAATTTTTTAGGTTTCTTTTCACTTACAACATCATATTAGGTTGGAGATAAAGCACAATTCTCCAGTTTAGGGGAAATTTTCTGTAAGTGTCCATGTTCCTTGAATATGTGATAACAATTTTGTAACTACAAGTGGAGTACTACATGATCAGGACCCCAGATAATTACATTTTGTGGTAATTTAAAGTGGGTAATTTGAGTAGAATTTAGCAACGGGGTGACTTGCAAAGTTGTGCCAATATGGCAGACTGCAGTGCTCAGTCCTAATCGCTGTTAGAAGCAGTTACCAAGGAAAGCTCCTGAGAGGAACAGAGAGTTTATACAACATCAATCAGCTAATCTATGGCTGTGCCAAGAAATGAATGTGTTAATCACACTTCCCTCTGGCCTATGATTGGGTAGTACTTCTATTGAGTGAATCAGCAGAAAGTCAGAGTCATGAGGACAATTTGATGTGACTATTTTTTTTTATTTTGTTTGTTTTTTAACTATGCTGACTTCCTTAACTCCTGGAAGAAATCTCCATCTCTGCCTGCATCTCTCTATCTTCTGCTGCTCAGAGTCTAAGGATTGCCATTTGCCTGAGATGAGAAAAGACAGATAACTTTGCTTTGACCACCTTCTCCTTGGAAGCAGCAGATACTGAGTGCTTCAGGATTTTCACAGATATTAGGACATCACGACAGTGCATACCTGGATGTGAACTTTGTATTCATGCAAATAATTCTAAAGAGAGTCTTCTGGAAGTGGAGCATCACAATCCTCAGAACAGCCATTCCTACCAGCAAATTAAAGTTAGCTCATACATTGTGGCATATTTCTATCTCAGGTCTTAAATTTCTACTGAGATCACAAGGTTAATGATAGACCTTGGAGGCTTCTTTCTTGTGGTTCAGAAGTGTGTGAGGAGTGTGCATTACGTGTCCCTGTGTTTTTGTGATCTCCTTTTCATGCTAGTTTTGCAAGTCCATTAACTTTGATCTACAAGAGTGTTTGGTGAATTAGACCCACTACATAATACCTGTGCTTTCCATTTTTAACTCCAACTTTTTCTGAGATAATTTATTATCTGCCCCTTTATTCATTTTGACGGTTCCTCTTTGGACTATTTCCAGTTTCTACACATTTCTAAAAGCAAAGCTTAACTCTGACTAAAGGGCTATTCTGGGAAATCATTACTTAAAGAAAAACTGTTAAAACATTTAAAAGTTTAAAAATGGCTGCATAGTTGTTAAAAATGAAATGTTCTCCATCTCATAGTGCTGATAGTGTAGTTGCCCTAAATTAAATTACATCGGATGAGAACATAAAACCTTGAACAGGAGTCATACATAACAGGGTCCAAAAAAGAAACCTCTGTTAAGAGGATGTGACTGCAATGACCAAAATTAAAACTCCTAGGTGAGAGAATGTCTCTTATACTAATCACTTAAACCCTTCTTGCTTTAGGAAGCTAAGATGCTACGATAGACATGATTCTCAAAATAGCTCAGATACTTTATTATGCTAGAAAAAGGGGAATCTAAGAGTTTACATGGGAAAAATTTGACATATTATCAAAGTAACGTTAATGGCAGTAATGTTACAGAACCTCTGTTTTACTTGTTACATATATTTTATTACATATAGAGTAGCCTAGAAGAAGTAGAATGCCATCTTCTTTTTATTGATTAATATATTGATTTGTATTTGTTTGCAATCTTACTTAATCCTAAAGGCCATTGGCTTCCTACAACTATATTATTAGTAATTTTCTAGTAATAGGCTATTATGCCAGGAAAGCTTTGCATTGTCATAGATAGTGAATCTAAAATATTTTATTGTTTTAAGTACAAATTCTCAATAGCCTATTTGTGAATTTGTATATAGCTAACAATAATGTTCAAAACAAAGCAGACAATATAGAGGATATAGCTTGGTTGACAGAGCACTTCCTAGCTTGCAAGGAAGCTTTAGGTTTGATCCGAACTGCATAAAACTGGCCTTGGTGGTACATGCCAGTAATCCTAGCACACAGGAGATAAGACAGAGGGTCAGAAGTTCAAAGGGATTTCCAGTTAAGCAGCAAGTTTCAAGTCGTCTTGGGATAAGTGAGACCCCATCTTAGAAAATAATCATCAAACAATCCACAAGAATATAGAAAACACAGATACAGAATTAGACATGGATTATATTGCCATGTGGGATTTTATAACCCATCTTGAGAAGTGTAGATTTTCTTTTGTTTGTAATGGGCAAATGTTTGTTTTGATGGTGACATTGTCAAATTTGCTTGTTTTGGTTGGTAGTGGTACACTGACATAAAATGAATGGTACTGTTAAGACAGGAGTCCCAGGACTGTACAATAATCCCAGGACTGTGCTAAGGTGAGAGAGGAAAGCTGGAAACTTACAAATAATGCAGAAGGGTTGCTTTGGAGAGCAGAACCTACAGGATTTCTCTGCTACCTAGTAAGATGGGTAAAATTTTGAAAAACATGATAATTTATTTTCCTAGTCCCCTAAGGAGGCATTGAAGAAAACAGATTCTAAAGTGTTTATAGCTAAACACTTACTTTACTTACTTACTTACTTTAGTGTCTATGTATTTTATAAAATTTATAAGTATACCACAGACATATTGTTTATTGTTACCACTCTTAATATGTTGTATATAATTAGACACTTATCATAACAATTAAATGTGGCAAAATTCTAACCAATTGGAAAGAAAATTATCCTCTAATAATTGTACATATTTTAAAATGTATATTAAATTCTGTCAGCCTAAATATTCGTCTTTTCATATCTTCATAAAGAAACTAAAATGATATTCCTACTTGAGTCATATGATTCTAAGTCTAATTTTTAATAGTCTTTAAAACTTGAGAAGCCTTATCAACTGCTCAGAAAGAGATAACAAGCTATGCCGAAAGATGTTAATTTTCCTTTTGCCTTTTGTGTGACACTCACTGCCTTGGAGTAAGGCTGGAGCTCAGTCAAGTGATATTATCCTATTATCTGTGGACTGGTCCAGAGTAGGGTTCTTTATATTGCTTGCTTTTGTTATGAGGGAGAGTCTGAGCAGACTTCTCTCTTAACTGGCTAGGATAGAAAAGGAGTCATGGCTGGAGTATTCTCTGACATCAGGACATCTCTCTTCAATCTGCTATTTCACTAAATCTTTAACAGTTCTTATCTGTTCTTTGTGCATTAACAAGAAAACGGTGTTTTGCCTTTACCTCATAGTCTTGTAAATGTTCTCTGGCTTAATTATGGCTTGTAAACTTCTCTGAGCTCTCTTAAGAAAGGTAGACATAGTTATTCAGTCACAGGGATGTATTCTGTTGAAGAGTTTCTCTGAATGCTGAGTGGAAGATTATGCAAACTCACCCCAGTGTTGTGTCAAAGATTTTACAATGCTGATTACATATCCTCGGGGGACAAATTAAGTTTGTCAAATGCCTGGCATATCAATCTCAAATCCACACACCTTATTTGACTGGGGCCTTGTATTATTACTAGAGAGGTGAAGACTTTTCTCCCACAGGTCTTAGAGTCCTCTGCAGTTTGTGTGCTGGCATGGTAGAAGACAGAGGATTTTGTGTTTCTTGACAAGACTTGTTGATGCCTAATTTTTGTGGACGAATTTTAAAACTGCTAAATGAAATGTTATCATGCAACAGCTATTACTCTGTTTGAAAGTCAGATTAAGCCGAGCATTGCCTGGTAAGATTTACAGGTGAACTCAGGGCCATTCTTCCATGCCAGAGACACTGCCCTTTAGAATATGTAAAGGCTAGCGATTTTCATGAAACAGACAGAGGGATGAGAAGATAAATCCGAAAGGCAATGTTTACAAGGCTACAAATCTCTTGTGTTTTCATTTTTAAAAATGTAAATTCAGCAGGATAAAACCAATACCAGAGAGACAAAGTAGCTCCCAGAGAAGTAGGCAGGGTCTGTAAAGAGCTAAGTCAGAGAAGAGTTCTACATTCTAACAACAAACAACCCTTCCCCAAACAAAACCAAACCAAACCACAGCAAACCAAACCAAATCCCCCCCCCCCAAAAAACCAAACCAAAACAACAACAACAAAGCAAGGAATCAGCCTGCTAAGGGGAGCAAAGTGAGCCTGCTTATTAAATCTTACTTCTATATCCTGTAATCAGTATAGATAACACTAGTAGTAAGAACAAATAAGAAATACAGAGACAGTATTAGAGAAAAATTGGAACAAATTCTGGTAAATCCACATAAAATCAAAAGTGCTAGCCATCCACCGAAACCTTTCTGTCATTTTGCTTAAACTGAAGCTGCACTGCACGGTGATTGATTGGCTGATCCTTTCAGGCTCCCTGGAAGCCTTTGCAGCCTTGTAAGTCAACCATTGCCCATGAAGTGTGAGTGGCCATGACATGTGCTCTTTATGGAATGGGTATGCACACCTGACAAACACATCCCTCTTTCTTTCTCTCACTGGTCCGTGGTGGGATACCAGCGACTAGGGCAACGTTCACGTTAGTGATTTTGCCGTTGGTGTGACCATAAGCAGCAGTTCAGAACCAGTCACGCACGAGAAGGATAAGTTTAAGGAAAAATGATCTTGAACTTTCCCTCTTTTGGTCACTGCAGGCTTTAGATTTCTTTTTACAGTAACATAGAATTATTTAAGTTAATATATGCACTATACTATATAGTAAGAACACATTAATAAAATAGCTTTGATCTAAGAAGGAAGGGTATTTTTATATGGGGAAGAGATTTTACATAATGTTAGTTTTAAGGAAATAAATTTAGGAGCTGAAGAGATGGCTAAAAGGCTAAGAGCACACACTTTTCAGAGGACCTGAGTTCAGTTACTGGCACACAAATCTGGTGCCTCACAACCATGTCTGACTTCACTTTGAGGGGTTCAAAGACCTTTGTAGCATTAGAGGGCACTTGCACTCTCATGTGGACATGCACATAAAAATACACACAATAAAATAAATATTTTTATAAAAGAAAAATAATTTTAGATGCATATTCTCTAGGTCACTAGAAAAAGGAAGAGGAGGAGGAGGAAGAGGAGGAGGAGGAGGAAGAGGAGGAGGAGGA
>NW_021604596.1:5161639-5167807 GCF_004785775.1 Grammomys surdaster
GGGTCATCTTTGTCAGGCTCCAGGACTACGATTTTTACTTGGATCCAGAACTCACTATGATCCCTGTGTAACATCATCAGCTGGACTCTGCCAGCTTTTCTTACAACGAATGTTCCTCCTCCTCAAGGTGAAACAGCAATAGTGCTCCAAAAGTATTTCTGAACACCTATAAATGTTTAAGACTTGTGGTGCATTCTGGGTGATAGTCCACTGTCACTTGGTAGCATGTAATTAGATGAACTAGGAAAAGTGAAGGGGTCATTCAAATGAAGTGTGTTAAATGCATCAACACAGGCATACACAGAGAAGTGACAAAGATTAGAAGAAAGGCCCTGTCCTCATTAGCTTCAGGCTTCAACTTGTGAGTTGGCTTGCCTCTGTTAACAAAACCACTAGATGTGCCTGAGAAGAAGGAATCTCAGCTGAGAAATTTTCTTCATCAGATTGGTCTATGGGCATGGTTCTAGGACATTTTCTTGATTAATGACGGATGTAGTAAGGCCAAACCCACTATGGGCAGATGGGTCTGGGGTGTGAGTATGAGCCACTGGACAAGGCATTAATCAGTGTTCCTCTCTCATCTCTGACTCAGTTCCTGACACCAGTGCTTGCCTTGAGCTCCTACCCTGACTTCCCTAAATAATGCACTGTAAACTTTACGATGAATTAAGCCTTTTCCTTCCCAAGTTGCTTTTGGTCATGGTGTTTGTCACAGCAACAGATGTCATACTAGGATAACTTGTCTCAGTCTAGCATCATGAGAGGGAGTCTGAATTAGGGGATTTCCCAGGTCACAGTTTGGCATGTGGATAGGTATGTAGGGCATGGTCTTGATTGATAATTGATGTAGGAGGGTCCATCCTATTATGGAATAAAACATTAAGTATGTGACCTAGGCTGGGCAAGAAATCTAGAAGAACAGAGGCTGGGAGTAAGGAAGAGCATGAGGCAGCAAGCAGCCTTCCTCTATCATTGATGTTCCAAGTTTCTGCCTCACGTTCTCACCCTGGCTTCTGGGGTGAGGCTCCTCAGCATGTCACATTTAATGGCACTTGTTCTAGTGATTACGCAGCTAGAGACATTAGTTTTAATGCATATCAGAGGATGAACAAAAATTGGACATCTCTTCATCTGCACATCTTTTCTGTGCATACATTGCTTTCTAAAAACCTGTCCAAATTCCTTTGGTTGTTCTTAATTTGACTGTCAGTACCCTTAATTTGGCACAGTTATATTTCTGTGCATACATGTTCTAAATTTTAATCAGTCATTTTTTTTTTCTGAATACTTTCTGATAAGCAAAAATTTAAAATCTTTTTAAGATTTTTTTTTAATTCATGTTTAACATTCCTTAATTCTGTTTAGGAATCCTCTACAGGCTTCACTTATTTCTGGATATGATTCTGTTTTGTTTTGTTTTGTTTTGTTTTGTTATGATTCTGTTTTTTTTTCTTTGAGGGAGGTGCACAAACTTCTATTTACTACAGATAACACCAGTGACAAACTAAACAAGTGATTCAACCAAAGTATTGTTTGGTGAACCAGTCAGTTTGTGTATCTTACTCAGAGAGCACCACTGAGGGGTTACTTGTAGTAATATGAGGGACTCAAAGACAGTTTTCCTTAGCACTGGGAGGGGGGTGAGTGTAGAAAGCAGCATATGTGTCTCTGTCAACATGGCCTCCAGTTAACTGGCACAAGGGAGTCTCCTCTTCCCAACAGCAGCTAATTGCTTTTCTTACCAAGGAAGGGCGCTTGTGAATCTTATAACTTCAGGACCTTCCTGTACCTTATAGATTTTCTTAGCTTCCTAAGCCTTGTGAACCTCTGACTTTCAGAAGGGAATGATTTAACTACAAAAAATTAGAAACAACCATGATTCTATTTATTCACTCAGCCAACATGAAACCATTTTAATTACTATAGCTTTATATAGTAAGAATTATATTCAGACAGTGTCTTCTTATCAGCTTGGTACCTTTAAGAATTGCTTTTTTATTGTAGATTGTTTGTATTTCTATAAAAATTTTAGCACTTGCTTGCAAATTTCTATCAAGAATGTGCTTGGCTGTTGACAGGAATTGTATTGAATCTATCGATCAATATGGGGATGGATGGCATTTTTGATAACTTTGTATCTTATGAGTGTGTCTTCTCACCTATTTGTTTTCCAGTTTCTCTAAGGAACATTTTGAAGTTTTCTAAATAGAGGGCTCCTGTGTCTCCTGTTAAATTTATTGCTAAGTATTTTAGACTTTTTTATGCTTCTCCAAAATGTATTAATTAAAGATTTTTTTCTACCTCTCATGTTTGTCACCACTAGTCTTTCTACTTAGCTGTGTTTTGAAATCTGTTATCCAAACATTCCTTAGTCCTTCCAAACCATTTTAATTTAATAAATTTAATCTTCTTCTTTCATATAATAACCATGACCACATTTTCCCCTCCCTTCATTCTGCCTAGCTTCTTCTCCTAAATCCATTCCTTTTCCATTTCCCTTCAGAGCAGACCAGGCTTCCCAGGGTATCAGCTGAGCACAGCATAACAAGGACAACAAGATTAGACATAAACCTAGTCTGGACTAGGCAACCCAGTAGAAGAAAGAGAGGCCCAAGAGTAGGCAAAAGAGCCAGAGACAGCCCCCTGCTTCTACTGTTAGGAGTCCCACAAGAACACCAAACTGTACAACCATAGCATATTTACAGAGGACCTAGGCCAGACCATACAGGCTATATGTTGCTTCGTCTCTGTGAGCCCCTATAAGCTCTGGTTAGTTGACTCCATGGCTGTGTTCTCATGGTGTCCTTGACCACTCTGATTCCTATAATCATTCCTTCTCCTCTTCCACAGGGTTCCTTGAGCTCCACCTAAGTATTGACTGTGGCTCTCTGCATCTGCTCTCTTCAGCTGCTGCATAAAGTCTCTTTGCTGACATAGGCACCAATCCTATGAGTATAGCAGAATATCATTAGAAATCATTTCATTGACATTATTTTTAACCATTTGTCTTCAGTTATATCCTAGGTCTCTAGGCTGTCCAGATTCTGGTTCCTAGACATCCAAACAGTGTTGGGCATAGGATTTCTCTAATAGTGTTGGCCTCAAGTGAGACCAGTCATTGGTTGGCCACTCCCACAAGCTCTATGCCACCATTAACCCAGTATATCTTACAGGCAGGACAAGTTGTAGGTCAAAGATTTTGTCATTGGGTTAGTATCCAAGTCTTTCTGCTGGAAGCCTTGCCTGATTACAGGTTCTGTATCCCCCATTACTAGGAGTCCCTGCTAGATCATCCTGGTAGATTCCAGAGAGTTTCCATTGTACTAGCCCAACCATCCTTTCTGTACACCACATTCTGCTCTGCTCTTTAGGGTTGATGCTTTCCCATGCAGGACACAGCTAAGAACACTCAGCATTTGAGTTTCGTGCCTACTTTACTTCCCTTAACAAAATTGCTTGGTTCTGTTCATTTTGCTACACACGACAATACGTCTTTCTTGATGACTGAGTAAACACCTCATTGTGTACATATTTTGTCACTGTAATAAATGTTTGCTGCATTTTGTTATGATTTGATGAGGAAGGATTTTCTGAGGTAGTCATGTTCTAGAGGCTTGATGCTTAGTGGATGGATTCAAAAAGTGACTGCATCATAAGGGCTCTAATTGTATCAGTGAGCTAGTGTATTTATGGAGTCATAAGTTAATGAGATTATTGGAAGGGGGCAGAGACTAGGTATTTTCTTGGCGGCAATAGCTCACTATGGGCTTTTCCTGTAAGGGTATGTCTTATCTCTGTTCCTTTCTGTTAAGGTTTGACCTCTTGCTATATATTGTAATGCCATGTGTAGGCCCCAAGATCTGGCTGCCCCAGAGAGGACTGAGTCTGCCCATAGACCCAAGTGAGACTATATATCTTGTTCCCAACTTATTTCTGGTTGGTAAATAAAGATGCCTATAACCTAAAGCTTGGCAGAATTGAGATATATGGTGCTTGGTGTTCCCAGCTTGGAGGTCAGAGAAAACCACGAGAAGAGGGAGAAGAGAGGAGAAAGACTCCATGAGATAGGAGTTGAGGAACATGGCCCCTAGGGCTGGCCAATTTGAGTTAAGAGCAGTCTGAATGAAAAATAGTAAGTATTAGCTTGGGGTTATTGATAGGAAAGAAGATTATAATAGCACAGAGGATAGATATCGGCCAAGCTCTTGTGCTGATTAAGGTTTATTATAAATGGTGACTGTCTTTTATTCAGTAACTAAATGGTCAAACGTGGGTAGAAACCCTGGATTGGGATTAATTATATTCTCCAACACCTTTCATTCTTTCCTTGCTTTGTGGCCACCATAATGTGAGCAGCTTTGCTTCGCAGTGCTTTCCACAGTAATGCTACAGCCTCTCCACAGAATGAGCCAAACTTACTAGCACATACATTAACTCACAGATGAGGCTTACTTGGTCTCCTGGCTTTAGAGGTGTGGCAGTCCATGATCAAAGTGCGTTCATATCACAGCAGGAGCTTTTGTTACAGCAAAGCATTTGGCCAGAATGCAAATAGAGAAAAGAGGGGCCTGGGGTTCCTCTCCTTTCTGATTCACTTAAAACCTCAATTATCTAAGATCTCCCTATGTGGCACCTTCTGAATTAATTCTACTAAACCAGTTGTCAATAATGCTGTGGACCAGGGGTGGAGCCTTTAACACAGAGACCAATGTGGATGATTTAGCCAAATATGGCTGTCTTACTAGCCTCTTTTCTTTATCCACTCAGATAGTCTTTATTTTTGCTACTTTTCAAGCTACAAAGAAGTACACTTTGCATTTTAAGTAGGGCTACATATTTATAGTATTGGCCCTTTATATATTATAAAAGCTTTTAAAAAAGATGAATGTATACATGTATTAAGTGTCTGCTTGGGTGCTTGTGCATACATATTCATACATGTAGTTCTTAGAGACACAGAATTTGCCTTCTGATCTTGATTGGAAGTCTTGTTGTTTTTAAAACTGTAAGCAAGAGATAATAATATCTTCCTGATAGAATTATTGCTAGTCTTAAATAACGAAAGACATGTAGAGTGCTTGGCAAGGTGCCTGGCATATAAAACGTCTCAGTAAACATCACGGAACACTTTGCTGTGAAATAGACTCACTCATTCTAGTATTGCAGAGTAGCAGAAAACAAAAGCACAAAGAAATAAAAATTGCATCTGGTCCTGAAAGCTGCATTTGTGGTAGTTAATTTTGAGACATCTTCTTTGTGCAGGTACATAAAGTAAAGGATGGGGCTGAGTTCTTGCTTTGTCCTGTTAATGAATGAATGAAAAAAAAATTACCCTTGACAATTGTAGAGTACTCTCCCCTGAGTACTGCAGGGTTTCTTCACCAGAGCAGATATGACTGCTTGAAAGAGACTCCCAAAACCACTTCTACGGACTGTTCATGTTGCCTCATAAAATCAGGGGTGTCAAGGGTCATTAACCCCCTCCTGAATGTCCAGGTAGTCGCTTCTACACCTCCCAGCAGCATATATGTGAATCTGCATTATGGGCACATAAGGACTTGGGGGTACAAGAATGTTTAGAGGGTAGAAGGTGACCTGAAGAGGAGAAGCCATCAATGCATCTGTGACAAAGTCATCACCACACAAGTTGGGGTGAGGCTTTTCCAAGTGTTGTCATCTGTGTTTCTCTAAGTAAATCCTTACCTGTGCACTGGAGACAAGCCCAGTAAACTTATGGCTTTGCTAAGATGTTCCTCAGTGAAACTGTGCTTTATGGAAGGTGGAGGAAGCCCTGAGTGACAGGAATGGATGAAGTACCGACTGAACATGTTTCACTGACATGAGCACAGTGCCAACTGCCCCAATGTCTTACACCCATGGGAACAGCAAAGCCTTACTGCAGTCAGGTCCAGGGAATTGGAAAAGCCTTCCTCTCTCGTCCGCTTATAGCGATTGACAGTGCGTGTAGAAACCATCAACCACAGCTTCCTCTTTAGAATGGCTGCAGCCAGAGGCTACGACTCCTACCAAGTTTTTGCAAACCTGACTCCTTTTTCAACTGTATACAAGAAACTCTCCTCAATTCAGATGTATAAAATAAATGTGACAAGTTTCTGGTTTGCAGCAGCAGCAGCAGCAGCAGCAGCAGCAGCAGCAGCAGCAGCAGCA
>NW_021604596.1:5167817-5169452 GCF_004785775.1 Grammomys surdaster
CAGCAGCAGCAGCAGCAGCAGCAGCAGCAGCAGCAGCAGCAGCAGCAACGGGTATTTTCCATCAGAGAGGAGAAAGCTTATCGAGTGTCAGCATTTCTTTACATGTGTTGATGTGTCTGTCCTTTCTTCACTCCCTGGTTGTTCTAATTAGGTCAGTCCCTGTGGTTGTACAGAGCATGGCATATGGAATTTGCCAAAGTGGGCATCTGGGCAGCCTAAAATTTCTTCTACAGTTCATAGTGCCTCCTGGGATTCCTGCACATCCCTGGAAGTGTTGCACTGGACATCAGATTCTGTTACTGGTTTTATGTTCTAGCTCTGGCTTGGTTAAGGATGGATAAGTTTCCTTCCACTCACTCCCCTTGGATCATGCCTCAATCTTCACGTGTAATCTTTGCATTAGAGAAAAGGTGATCTGTGATATTGTAACAGTGTATGATTTATGTGTTGCCTGTCCATTCTTCCCTGTCACTGTTGATGGCATCCCCCTTCTGCAGCACTAACTTCTTAGTGATGGTGAGTGATATGAGGAGCTATCTGCAAACAGGTGGTGAAAGGATTTATTTCTCTCAACTTACAATTATTGCTGGATTTTTTTAGTAGCTGGTAGTGAACTTGCCTCTCTTAGCAGCTAAGTTATCTTAACCACACAGATGCAATGTCTGTAGTGTCAGTGTAGCAGTATTTCACATTTACTGTGTCTGGGGCTTGAGGAAGAAATGACACTTTACAGAAACAGGAAATGAGTTCTACAGAACTGGCAGGGACTCAGCATTGTAGAGGAAAACCAAGCACAATGGCTATTGAGAACTCAGACATAAGAGGAGAAGCTTATCTGCTGAAATAAGAAAAGAGCAAATAATACCTTTAAGAGGTAGAAAGAAAATGAAGAAATATGAAGATGAATGCACGTAGTGAACACATCTTTCTTAGGGCAGCAAGAGTGGACCATGAGGACAGTCAGAGTTCCGCATTCAAATTATTTTTTTAAAAATATGCTTAATTTTATTTTTCCTGGAACAGACTTTTGTTCTTTTATAACACTATTTTCAAAACATAATGTTAGAAAAAATTGCTCTTGATTAATATTTTTATATGTGTGGCAAGTGTCCTCAGAGATGTGAACACAGGTGTTATTGATCTTGAGAGCATCTTCAGAAGCCCACAGGTTTAATGCCTTAGCACATGGATGCTGCAGAGGGCTGGACATGACCTGAAAGACTAAGTAACCATCCAATGTCCCCTGACTTTGGGTCAAAATAATGCTTGACTGCTTAAGCAGCAGTCCCTTGTCAGTTTGGTTGATTTTATGAATGACGACAGACATATTTTTTATCTGACCTTACTTATTTTTTGTTGAAGAATTAGTTTGTATAAAGTTTGTCCAAACAAGCTCCACTTCCTGAACCTATGATTATACATCAGTATATCTCCAGTGTGATGACCGTGAAGGGATTTTTGACAAGGAAAGTTGTCAAAAACAAAAATGAAAAACAAACAAACAAACAAACAAAAAAAAACAGACCTTTTGAGAATTATAGGCTGCTTGAGAAGGAGGTCCCTAGCACCTTGGAGTTGATGTGTAAAAGCAGGAAATGACAAACCTACAGGCTGTTCATAGTGTGCTTAAATTCA
>NW_021604596.1:5172452-5222929 GCF_004785775.1 Grammomys surdaster
TGTGTTGGGGGGTGGGGGGGGGGGGGTGTGTGGGTGGGGGAGGGAGGGAAAAAGAATTTATTGACAGATAGTGAGAAAGGATTTGGGGGGCATGAGCTGTGTTCTCCATTCTCTACAGTGTGAGACTCTTACAACAGAACTAAGAAATTCAAAAGGAAGTTTCCTCTCTGATAACAGCAAATGATTATTCTGGAAAACTGATGTTTACAGTTTACAGTGTTATAAAAATTAAAATAAAATCTGAGCTGCCACAATGTTTGATGGATAGAAATTTGGAAAATCTCAATTGGTGGGAATTGTACCCTGAGAATGGATGTCAGCAAAGAGCTGGGGGCCAAGAGGTAATTACAGCAGGGCAGGGAACTGGATTTAGAGCCTGAATATTAAGGTTGGATTGAAAGCCTTACTAATTTCTAACTATATATTAGCTTTAGAGAAGCTAATTAGTATATTAAAGTCTTAGTCTTACCCAGCATAAATGTGATGTCTATCATACCTTTCAAGGTTGACTGTCACTTCCATTAGGAACAATGGCCACTTGACTCTGGCAACTTCTTTTTTTCTCTCCTGTTGATGTTACACTTTCCTCCTGAATTCATTATACACACTATAAGCCACTGTGATAATTACTTCTTTGCATGTACTCAACACCTCTTTTCCTAATCTTCAAATGCATTTGGCAGATCCAGTATTCCCACAACCTCCAGTCTCCGCATGCATTGCACTTACGTTCATGAGTCTGAAGGGAACTGAAACATAAAAGTCAGAGTGGCTTCACAACCAGCATTTCTAAGGAGATGCAGAACACTTCATGCTAAAAATTGACCTGAAGGAGATATGTTGGAGCCATGTGTCTTCCTTTATCCTTCCTTGTTTCCTTCTCTCTCTGATTCTGTTTCATTTTCCTTAACTTCCTCCCCTGTATGTGTGTGTGTGTGTGTGTGTGTGTGTGTGTGTGTGTGTATGTCTGTGTGCATGTGCCTATCTTTGTTCATATTATTTAGTTGATTGCAGGTAAGTAATTTTAAACAATCTCACTTTGCTCTGAGTTTGTGCTTTAAAGTGTGAGAGATTCCTCACCCCCCACCACCCCAGCCCATGGTGGGACTTTAAGTATGTTTTTCAGCTTTCCATCACTGGAACAAGATGTCTGAAATAATTTGAAATAATTAACTTCAAAAGAAAGTTTCTGTTGGTGCATAGCATGGAAATTTTTTTCAGGCTTGTTGCAGTAATTCTTCAACCCAAATAAGATCAGTTAAAGAAAACACAACTCAATAATTATGAATATAAGCTGCACACCTAGATTGGGCAGATTCACCACTACACTACTCCATTCCTCAGCTATGAGATCCTTTATAACTTGTGGGTTTTCCAAGCCACGTGCTTGTCCTCCATTGTCCTTCCACCTCCTACTCCTCTGTCATCGTCCTCTTTCTCTTCCCACAAACCTTTATTTCTCCACCTCCCCTTCTACTGCCCAATCACTGGCTCTAGCCTTTATTTTACAAATTAAGGTGGGCAGAAGGTTCACTAACATTCACCTGTGCACTGATTCACTCCTCCTCTGCAGCCCTTCCCAGGAAAGGGGAAATAGCATCAAAATACAAGGCTGGGGCTATCCACAACACATGCTGAGGTGATTTATTGCTCTTCAGCCTGTAGTAAAACAATATATCATCATGGGACCATGTGACAGTGGAGGCCTGTCCACTTTGGTTCAGTGATTCACTCCCATAACCCAAGAACCTAGGAGATGCTGGCAATAACTATGATTTCAAGGCCAGCTGGGGTTATAAGGCAAGACTTGTTATAAATAAATGCATATTGCCACCTGTATTTATTCTGAATCAGTACTGAGGTCATTTAAAATTCAGCATGTTACACACTGGTACTAATGAGAAGGTTATATAATATATTTTCTGTCTTCTCACTCCATTTAAGTAAACCTTAATTTTGTCAAAGTCACCAGGTAGTCATAAAACTAAATATAAAATTTACTTATATTTTATGAAGGAATAATTTCTATTCATTTAGAAATAAAAGGATGTGAATATTATCAGAGGAATTGAACATATAGGTAGTCCAGGGGAGGATAAAGGAAATTTTCAGGTCCATATTAAATTTGTAGTTAACATTTCACAAAACAATTGGTAAGGTGTTTAGCAGATTGACTAGAATACTCCTTGAGGTAAATTTAAAGAACTCCTTCTAATCAGTATATTTTACAGATTACTTAGACTTACTAGCTATAGAGTATTTCAAATGGTAACACACATCCTTACCTGCTACTCTGGTAACCCTAATGCCACCAGAGACAATATTCATAGATGATTCCTTCAACCTGTGCCAGCTTCAAGTGTAGAAAACTGTGGGGTTGTTGGAGTAAGATTGATTTGAAAGCCCAAAAGAGTTTACTATTTCATAACAGCCAGGAAATGGAAACAGCCTAGACATTCACCTGATGATGGCTAGACAATTGAAACGGTATTTTTACACGGTGGCTGTTAAGAAAAATAAAATTATGAGATCCTCAAGTGAATGGATGGAACTGGACACAATCATTCAAACTGAGGTAGCTCTGGTCAAAAAAAACAAATGTCAAACTTTTTCTCACATCTATGGATGCTAGCTTTGAATCTCCTCACAAGTATGCCTCATTTAGAATAGCCACAGGGGTCAAGACATTAGTAGGGTGTCCTGGATCGGGGTTGTTATGAAGGGAAGTTAGAGTGTGGTGGTATAAAAGGTTAAAGAAAATAGTGGTGAGTGACTGGATAAATTGTGGTGTAAATGATAAGTCAGGAGAGAGAAGGGAATATGCAAATGGTGGGTGTTAACAGATCTGAGAACAATTAAACTATTCAGCCAATGAGTTCTTTATACTCTGGAATTCTATTGCCTTCCCTGTTACCTAAGGAATGGTCTATCATAGTGATAGATTGAAAAGATATCTTTTTCATAATTCTATTACAAGAGAAAGACAAAGATTTACTTTCATGATTCCCACATTTAACAATTTTATGCTAAACAAAAGGTACCATTGGAGAGTCTTGCCACAAGGGATTTTGAATAGTCCTACCGTATGCCAATATTTTGTACAACAGCCATTTGAAATAATTCATAAACAATTTTCTCAATCTTGAATTTACCATTACATGGATAATATTTTGTTGGCTGATTCTAATGGAGATACCTTAGAAAGAATGTTTGATGAATTAAAGAGAATTTCGCCTTCTTGGGAATTACACATTTTTCCTGAAAAAATACAAAGAGGAGACTCTATAATTATCTAGGATATAAGATAAGTCTGCAAGAAATTAAACCACAAAAGATACAAAAGAGGAGAGAATAATTAAGAATTCTTAATGATTTTCCAAAATTGCTGGGAGTTCTTAACTGGCTACAGCCTATAATTGGATTGACTACACAAGATCTAAGTAATTTATTTTCAAACTTACAAGGTGATACTTAAATAGTCCAAGAAAATTATCAGGTGAGACTGAAAAGGAATTAGATCTGGTAGAAAAGAAACCACAAGATGCACATATAGGTGGTCTTGATCCAAAAATGACATTTATTTGACTTCTACTACGTTGACTTCTACTCATTCTGCTAGAGAAATTCTTATGGACAGGCAAGATTATATCTTAGATTGGATATTTTTAGCACACAGACAGAGTGAGAAATAAAAGGCCTATATAGAAAAGGTTTTTTGAATTGATTTTAAGAAGAAAAATGAGACTTTATTAATTAACAGGAATAGACCCAGAAGAGATTGTAGTACTTTTGCTAAGGCTGATATTGCCTAATTATGGGCAGAAAATGAACATAGGCAAATGGCTTGAAGGTTTTTTTTTGGGGGGGGGAGAAATTAACAAAAAGTACCCACAAAGTAAGCAAATTCAGTTTACGAAAAGAACTAATTAGATTCTCCCTCATATTTGTAAAGGGGACTCCAATTTTGAGAGCTTCTAAATTTTATACTGATATAAATAAATCAGGAAAGGTAGGGTATAAGCCAGAAAAAATATGTAAGGTTGTGAAGAGTCCTTATGATATAATTAAAAAATCAGAGTTGCATGCCATTCTTGTGGTAGCATTAGATTTTCCTGAATCTTTTCATATAGTTTTTGTTTTTCATGTTCCACAAAGTTATTTTGCATATAGAAACTGCTGAACTTGTTTATTCAAGTTGATTCAAAATTAACTTCAATGTTTAATTAATTACAAGAAGTGATCAGAAGACGTACAGGTGAGATTTCTCCACCCAAATCCTCCTGTCTGCTGCGCCCCATCAAGCTCAGCAGCCATGACCTACCAGAGCTCCATCTTTTTTTCTGGCCCATACCTATACCTGCAGTATAAGTGAATAAGTGTACTACCACCTAACCCACAGCTCTACCTACTTCCCAGGAGGCCTGCTCCAGTCCAGAACACTCAAGTCAGCCAACACCAGAGACAACCAGATGGTGAAAGACAAATACATGAACATAATCAACAGAAGTCAATGCAATATGGCAACGTAAGAACCCAACTTGTCTACTAAAGGAAGCCTTGGATATCATAACACATCTGAAGAACAAGACTGTGACCTTATATCCCATCTCATGAAGATGATAGAAGTATTTCAAGAGTATATAAATAATTTCCTTAAAGAAATACAAGAAAACATGATAAAAAGGTAGATGCCCTTAAAGAATAAACAAATAAATCCCTTAAAGAAATATAGAAAAATACATATCAAACAGGTGAATGAAATTAAAACTCCAACACAAGGAGAATAACTATACCCAAGAAAGCACAAGAAATTAATCATCTCACAACAAGACTAAAAAAAAGAATCATGTACACATAGTACCTACTCCAACATGAAAACAACAGGCACTAACAATCATTGGTCATTAATATCCCTCAATATCAACGGACTCAATTCCAAAATAAAAAGACACAGGCTAACAGATTGGATACATATACAAGATCCATCATTCTGCTGCATACACATCAGCAAAAAAGTTAGATATTACTTTAGAGTAAAGGGCTGGAAAAAGGTTTTCTAAGCAAATGGACCCAGGAAACAAACTAAGGTAGCCATTCTAATATATAATAAAATAGACTTTTGACCAAAAGTAATCAAAAGAGATGGGGAAGGACACTTCATTCTCATCAAAGGAAAAATTCACCAAGATGGTGTCTGATTCTGAACATCAAATGCAAGAGCACCCACATTTGTAAAAGAAACTTTACTAAAGCTCAAATCACATATTGATTCTAACACAATAATAGTGGAGGACTTCAGCACCACACTATTTCGATGGACAGGTCATCGAAACAGAAACTATACAGAAAAATAATGAAACTAACAGGGTATTATGAAGCAAACGGATTTAGCAGGTATCCACAGAACATCTTACCCCCAAACAAAAGAATATATCTTTTTTTTCAGCACCTCACAGAATCTTCTCCAAAATTGAGTATATAATCAGGTACAAAGCAAGTCTCAATCAGTACAGGAAGATTCAAATAATCCCATGCATTCTATCAGATCATCAGGAATTAAGGCTGAACTTCAACAACAGAAACAACAAAAAGCCCACATACTCATGGAAACTGAACAACTCTCTACTCAATTAACACTTGGTCAGGGAATAAATAAAGACAAAAATTAAAGACTTTCTAGAATTTAATTAAAATCAAGGGAAACATACCAAAACTTCTCTGTCACAATGAAAGCAGTGCTACCAGGAAAATTTATAGCACTAAGTACCTTCATAAAGAAATTGGAGAGATCCTGTACTAGCAATTTAACAGCATACCTGAAAGCTCTAGAACAAAAAGAAAAAAAACACTCTCAAGAGGAGTAAATGGCAAGAAATAAAAATCAGGGATGAAATTGATTAATTAGAAACAGTGCAAAGAATCAACAAAACCAAGAGCTGTTTTTTTGGTTTTGTTTGTTTGTCTTTTATCCTGAGAAAACTGACAAGTTAGATAAGCCATTAGTCAAACTAACTAAAAGGTACAGAGTCAGTATACAAATTAACAAAATCAGAAATGTAAGGGAAACACAACAACCGAAACTCAGAAAATTAAAAAAAAAACATTAGATCTTCAAAATCTTGTACTGCACAGAACTGGAAAATCTAAATGAAATAGATGATTTTCTAGACAGATATCACTTATCAATGTTAAATCAAGATCAGGTAAACTATCTAAAAATTCCTTTAACTCCCGAGGTAATAGAAGTCTCCCAAACAAACAAACAAACAAAAAACAAAACAAAACAAAAAAACCCTGAGGGCCAGATAGTTTTATTGCAGAATTCTACCAGACTTTCAAAGAAGAGCTAATACCAATACGCCTCAAACTTGCCCACAAAATAGAAACAGAAAGAATACTGCCTAATTCATTCTATGAGGCCACAGTTACCCTGATACCTAAACCACACAAAGACTCAACAAAGAAAGAGAATTTCGGACCAATTTTGCTTGTAGACATTGGTGAAAAAAATACTCAATAACATTTCCACAAACCAAATCAAAGAGCACATCAAATACATCACTACATCAAGTAGACTTTACCCCACGGATGCAGCAATGGTTTCACACACCAAAATCCACTAACATAATCTATTATATAAACAAACTGAAAGATAAAAATCACATGATCTTCTCATTAGATGCTGCAAAAGCCTGAGACAAAATCCAATGCTCTTTCATGTTAAGGAGACATCAAGGATACAAGGCATATACCTAAATGTAATAAAAAGCAGTATACAACAAACCAATGGCCAATATTAAATTAAATGGAGAAAAACTTGAAGCATCCCCAATAAAATCAGGGACAAGTCAACCTGCCTACTCTCTTTCTCTATTTATTCAATATAGTTCTTGAAGTTCTAGCCGGAGAAATAACACAACAAAAGGAGATCAAGGGGATACAAATTGGAAAGGACGACATCAAAGTATTACTTCTCATGGATAATATAGTATAAATAGGTGACCCCCAAAATGTTACTAGTGGACTCCTATAGCTGATAAACAACTTCAGCACAGTGGCTGGATATAAAATTAACTCAAACAAATCAGTAGCCTTCCTTTATAAAAATGATAAATAGGCTGAGAAAGAATTCAAGGAAACTAGACCCTTCATAATAGCCACAAATTCTAGAAAATATTTTGGTGTACTCTAATCAAGCAAGTGAAAGACCTGTATGACAAAAACGTCAAGTCCTTGGAGAAAGAAATTGAAGAAGATATCAGACAATGGAACGATCTCCCAGTGTCATGGATCAGTAGAATCAACATAGTATAAATGGCCATCCAACCAAAAGCAAACTACAGATTCCCATCAAAATGCCTACATAATTTGTTACAGACCTTTAAAAAGCATTTCTTAACTTCATATGGAAAACAAAAGGCTCACGATAGGCAAACCAATTCTGAATAATTAAAAAACTACTGTAGGAATCACCATCACTGATCTCAATTTGTACTACAGAGCAATAGTGATAAAAACTGGATGGTGTTGGTATTGAAACAGACAGGTTGATCAATAGAGTAGAATTGAAGATCCAGAAATAAACCCACACATCTATGGACACTTGAATTTTGACAAGGAAGGCAAAATCATACAATGGAAAAAAGAAAGAATCTTCAACAAATGCTGCTGGTCTAACTGGATGTCTGTGTGTAGAAGAATGCAAATAGATCCATATTTATCACCTTGCACAAGACTCAAGTCCAAGTATGTCGAGGACCTCAGCATAAAACTGGGTACACTAAATCTAACAGAAGAGAAGCACTTAAAGGAATGTTCAACATCCTTAGTCATCAGGGAAATGCAAATCAAAATGACCTTGGATTCCACTTTGGCTAAGATAAAAAAATTCAAGCAATGACAGATACTGGTGAAGATGTGGAGAAAGGGGAACACTCCCCCATTACTGGCAAGAGTAGAAACTTGTACAACTACCATGGGAATCAAGATGGCATTTTTTTTTTCAGAAAATTGGAAACAGTTCTACCTGAAGACCCATCTATACCACTCCTGGATATATACCCAAAAGATGCCACAACATACCACAAGGCCATGTGCTCCACTATATACATAGCAGCTTTATTCATAATAGCCAGGAACTGGAAACGACCCAGATCTCCCTTAATCAAAGAATGGATACAGAAAATGTGGTTCAGTTACACAATGAAGTACTACTTATCTATAAAAACAAGGACATCATGAATTTTGGAGGCAAATGGATGAAACTAGAAAATATCATCCTGAGTGAGGAAACCTAGACCCAAAAGGATAGGCATGGTATGTACTCACTGATAAGTGAATATTAGCTGTAAGTACAGAATACCCATGATACAACCCACATATCTGAAGTAGTTAAACAAGAAGGAAGATCTAAGCAAGGATGTTTGAATCTCACTTAGAAGGGGTAACAAAATAATCATGAGTGGAGAAGGGAGGGAGGGATCTGGGTGTGAAAGGAGAGGAAGAGGGGAATAGGGGGACCTGATTGGGTGTGGGTGGAGAGACAGAACCAAGAGGAACAGGACAATGAATGGAAATCTTCAGTTGCTGGTCACTGTTAGTGGGGCTGGAAAGAATCTCTAGGAGTCTTGGAGACCTGTGATGAGAGACGCTCCTAGGAATCAATGTGGTTGACCTTAGCTGAGCTGCCTAACAGTGGGGACTTGAAACCTAAAGAGGCTTCCTCCTGTAGCCAGACAGTGTGCCCAGTGGAAGGATAAGAACAACAATCCACCCACAGAAACCCAAATTTGTCCTGTCTAAAAGAAATGCAAGGACAAAGACAGGGCAGAGACTGAAGGAGTAGCCAACCAATAACCAGCTCAACTGAGACCCATCCCATGGGCAAGCACCCAATCCCTGACGCTACTGACACTATTAATGATCTCTGTTATACTTGCAGGCAGGAGCCTAGCATAATGGTCATCTGAGTGACTCTACCCAGCCGCTGATGAAAACAGATTTAGACACTCACAGCCAAACACTGGATGGAGATTGGGGATCCTAATGGAAGAGTTGGAGGAAGGATTGAAGGCCTTGAAGGGTGGATAGGAACCCCACAGGAAGACCAACAGAGTCAACTAACCTTGACCTCTTGCATTTCTCAGAGACTGAGACACCAGCCAAAGAGCGTCCATGGACTGGACTGAGGCCCCCAGCGTGTCTGTAGCAGACATGCAGCTCAGTCTCCATGTGGGTTCCCCAACAACTGGAGTAGAGGCTCTCCTCTAAAGCTGTAGCCTCACTGTGGAATCCATTCCCCAAGAAAGCTGCCTTGTCTGGCCACTGGAAAGAGGAAGCCTTTAATCCTGTTAGAGACTTGATGCACCAGGGTTGGGGGGATAACCAAAGTGGCCCCACACTCTCAAAGGAGGAGAGGGGGCATGGGAGAAGGAACTCTGTGAGGGAGGATCAGTAGGGGATAGCATTTGGGATGTAAATTAATGTATTAGTTAAAAAACCAAAACCAAGTGATCAGAAATAGAAACCATCCATTATATATAACACATATCACATACTTCTTGCACAAGGTAATGATGAAATTAATTAGCTATTGATAGGAAATGTGCTAGAAGCTTCAGATTTTTATCAAAACACCATGTTAACAACAAATGTTTAAAGAACGTTTTTTTTAATCACTTGGCAACAAGCCAAGGAAATCTTAAGGAAATGTTCTACTTGTTCTATATATAACCAAACTCCATTACCTGTAGGAAGTAATTCTAAAGGTACCCAAAGAAATGAAATTTGCCAAATGGATGTGTTTCATTTTGCAGTTTGGTAAACTAAATTATGTGTATTATATTATAGACACATATTAAGGATTTCATTGAACAACTCCTTTAAGTTCTTAAAAGGCTGATTCTACAATTATACATTTATTAGAAATTATGGCAATTATAGTAATATCTGTACAAATTAAGATTGGCAATGCTCTGTAAAATGAAGCAAATTTTTACATATTATCATATAAAACATTTACCACACAATTCTACTAGCCAAAAATCTTACACTGATATAGATCTTTGCATATTGATACAAAATTTAAGTTATATTTGGTTGCAATATTATATATATATATATACATATATATATATATATGTATATATATATATATGTTTCAACTCTTGTATAAGGCATTGGTTCTATGCAACTCATTTAAAAGTGCAATGTTTAGCTCTAGCTCTTTTATAAAGCTGTTATTACAAACTATTCAGGATAATTAAGAAATACAGCTTATTAACTAGTCAATCAAACTCATGATCATGTCAGATACTAGTTATTCACAGAAATATACTTTCTAGGTTGAACAGATAGTAAATAACTAGAGATAAACAATGTTTCCCAATTCAGATTCATCTGCAGAACTTTAATCATGAAGGTACATTGAAATCTGTCAAATGAGTTTTGGCATTTATTGAGAAGATTGCATGATTTCTGTTATTAAATTTATTTATACGATGCATTATATTTATTGATTTGCATATGTTGAACCAACCTTACACCTGCGTGATGAAACCCACTTGGTTACGATGTATGATCTTTAGTGTGATCTTGAATACTGTTTGCATGTATTTTAGTGAGAAATTTTGCATATATGTTCATAGAAAAATTGGTTTGTAGTTTCTTTTTTTATGCTCTCTTTATCTGGTTTTTGTATCTGGATAATAGTGGATTTGAAGTGCTAGAGACCAATTCCAGCTGCAAGGTTCAGGTCCTGAGACAGGGAAGGTGTGTTGGCAAAGGTGAAGACACTGACCACCTTGTGACTTTCAAGTAAGTGGCCCCAAATAGCTCCAGCCATCTTTATTTATACAGTCACAGTCCTGCTCACATGAGCAGTGACATTGTTATTTTACTAAAAGAAATCAGTTTCAGCATCATAAAGCTCCATTACTACAAAATGCCCACAATAGTTTCCCTCCATCTTTCCCCCATCCTACTGGGTCAATTACCTCCTAACTTTATTTTGCACTACAAAGCACAATTTCAGCAAGACAAAAATAAATGTCTAGCTGGGCATGTCCTGTAGATATGAGCACATCCTCAGCTGGTAGCAAATATGGCTACATAGTTATGCCAGGTGAGAGACAGATTAAACATTTGTGGATATAAGTCGTCATCAGAGAGCACCTGTCTGTCATAATACGTTTAAAATTGCAGACAGAGGCATATTTACTGTACCAAGCAACCTTTCCTGATATGCACCTGATAACCATCTTTTGAAGAACCATTTTTAAATCTTTATTGATCAGACATAGCTTCCTTATTTTCTAAGTCTGTTGATTAAACAGCATCCTCATTTTGAGTCTTTGTTGATCAGACATAGCTTCCCCATTTTAAATCTCAGTTGATCAGACACAGCTTCCTCAGAATAGTTATGCAAGCAGGACCTACTGCTCTCCATAACAGCCACAGGCTTGCTCAATGTGATTGTAGCTGTTTCTCTAGAGACATGATTACATGTCCCAAATACCCAGGATTCATGGTCACATCTGGAGGACTGAAAGAGGTAGAAGAGATAGAGTCATCTTGCCTGTGACTGACAAAGTGAACTGAATTTTGCTGTCAGTGTAGACAGCATAGAGAAAGTAAGGAGAGTCTGTAGCACACATGATCTAGGAAATAAGCATATAGGCCACCACATTCACCACAGGTCCTTGCCAAATGGGAAGGGGTCTCCAATGGCCTTGCTGGAGTAGAAGAATCCTAACAGTGAAGCACTCATATGTTGTTCCCTGCAGATGCCGCATGGTTACTGCCACTGAAGAATTTTGTGGCATTAGTCTCGTGAGACAAATTGAGAAGTGATAGTATTAGATATTCCCTAAAAGTATGATCGAATTATGCAGTGACTCTGTGTGATAAAGCCTTTTAAATGTGGGAGACTTTTGATTACAACCTCAGTTTCCTTCTTTGTAATAGGTCTGTTTCAGTTGTTTGCTATCTTTTGGCTTTAATTTTGTTAAGGCATGTGCACTTAGAATCTCACCGATTTCTTCTATGTTTTATAGCTTTTCGGAGTTTGAATGTTTAAAGCATTCTCTAATGATGCTGTGAATTTTAGGGGAGTCTGTTGTGTCGGGGAGGTCCTGCTTTTGTCATGTCTATTGAGGGTCCTAAATGCCTCTGTGTTCATTCTCTAGGTTTAGGAAGTTTTCCACTATAACTTTAATAAATAGTTTATTTCTTTTTGTGTTCATCTCAGTTCCTTTTTTACCATCCTTTTACGCTTTCCTTATGGAGCGCTGCCCCTGACAGGAAGTCCTTGACTAGTTACCTATCCAGGCTATCAAAGTCAGTGTATTTTATAGAGAAACTGGGGATGTAGATTTAATGAGGCTTGTACCTGCCTAGGTCTGCTACAGATAAGAAGTCACTGCCTTGCTCATTACTGAATGTCTACTATGAGTGAGATATTGTGATGAACACGTAGTAGTATACAAATGATATTCCTGGAAAAATTCTAATTTAGTTGGAAGATAAGATGAAACAATTTTTTTGTACTTAAACATTCAAGAGATTGTGCGCCTTGATCCAAATAGGTAAAATCATGACTCTAGGGTTCAGAAGAGGAACATATTTGGATGTCTGGGTATGTCAGATAAGCTTTGTGTACTCATGTCTCATACACTAGGAGACATCTTATATAGTACTCAAGTCTATAGATCAAAGCCGATGCCTTTCAAAATTGTTTATGAAGTAGCTGACGTGAGAGATGAAGAACCTGTGAGCAGTGATAAGACATGAAGGGTTAGAACTCAGGAGCTGTGAGCTGAGGAAGGAAAAGACTTATGAGGATCATCAAGAAATAATAGAAACAGAAAGAAGGGAACAGACAGCTCTACAGATGGATGAACCATAGGCTTTCGGGTGGTTGAGAGGTATTGCTGATGTCTGTTCATAACAAGACAGGGTTTGAATAAATCAAGTGGGTAAAGTGGTAATGGCCCCAACCGCAAAAGTAAAATACAAATGTGCCCTTATTGTAAGTCAAGAGCTACAAATTAATAGCTCAAATGTTCATAAGAGCAGCTTATGTGTAAGAGAGCAGCTTGAAAAGTACTCAACACATTTCTGTGTCTGGTATGGTTCCTATTGCTGGGAAGAGACACCATGACTGTGGCAACTCTTATAAAGGAAAGCATTCAATTGGGACTGGCTTACAGTTGAGAAGTTTCATCCATTACTGTCAAGGTGAGAAGCATGGCATATGTAAGCAGACATGATGCTGAGAATTTTAGATCTTGATCTGGCAGTAGGAGTTTGAGACACACTAGGCCTAGCTTGAGCATCTGAGAGCTAAAAGTTGCCCCACAGAGACATTTCCTCCTACAAGGCCACACACCTTCTTTAACAAGGCCTCATGTCCTGAAAGTTTTGCTCCTTATGGGGCAAGCATTCATACATATGAATCTATAGGGCCATTTATAATGAAACCACCACATTGTGTGAAGCATAAAGGTAGGATTGGGTTCTATGCTAATTGCTTGGATGGTTAGAGTTCTTAATGAACATAACAGAAGAAATGCAGTCTTGCTAGGAATGCTAAAGCACAGACATGTTAATGAAGGTACCAAAGCGGCAACTGTATGAGCTGAAATTGGGCATAATTTTATACTTTTTGTATCATTACATACAAAAATTCAAGTCTTCTAAAGGAAAGATATTCAAAATGAGTTTAAACGTCCAGGGGATACATTGGGAATGTGCTTGTGGAAGATGAGAGGGAGGGAGCAGGAGCAGGCTCCGGACTCCAATCTAGATACAGAGGCTAAAATGGACCGAAGGGGTGGCTGGGGGTGTGGCCACAGATGGAAGGACGCTTTGCTCTGAATTTTAGGTAGCTTCATGAGAAACCTCCAGGCCAGATCTCGTCCTGTACTGAATAGCAAATTAACTCCTGCTCCAGTCTCTGCTGTGCGCACAGTCACTGGGGCCAGCTGTCAGGAACCATAGGTATAGGTATAAAGTTGTGGTGGCAGCGCTGGAGCCTGTCTGTCAACTAGGATTCCCACAGCCAACTCCCGTAGAGAGACTTGAGCAAGCCACCACTGCTCTTGCTATCTGGCTCAACATAAAAATTCTCTGCTCTGAACTGTGAAATGATGTTCTCCCAGTTAGAACTGGAGAGTTTTGACCTATTTTGGTTGCTTCAAATCCTTTCTACTCCAAGCCTGATCTACCTGCCATCAACTTTGGACTTTCTGTGCATCATGCACTAATTGATATTAGAGACAGCTTCATGTGTGTGTGAGTGTGTATTTGTGTATGTGTGTGTGTGTATGTGTGATACAAGAGATAGATTAATTTGTGAGTACGTGTGAGCTGAGAGACCCTTTACATTATGCAAATGAACTAGAAAAAAAACCATCCGTCTCCTCTAGACTTCCAAGTGTACAGATTAATGGTGCACCCAACCACTCCCAGCTTAGAGACAAATTATAGCTGCAGATTTCTACATAAGTAAAAAGCCTTTAACATAATTCTTTTTTGATGTTCTTGAATTAGGGTCTTTCTGTAGCCTATATACAGTAAGGTCCAGTAGTAGAAGGACTGAGGCTTTATCATTCTGAAATGTTTCCGTTGTAAGAATATATACAGCAAACCCCCTAAAGTCACAAATAGTTGCCAAAACAGTGGCCACAGGTGAGATTCAGATGTGTATTGTTTAGAACACCATGCTTGGTTGGGAATGAGATACAAGTCTCTGGCTGGCTCTACCTTTGTTTTTTGTCCTGAGGGACTTAGCGCAAGTAGCAACATGGCATTGGTTTGTTGATGCCAGAGCAGCTGAGAGAAACCATTTCAGTTGCTGTGGGGAAAGACATTGGCAGGTGCATATCTTGAATAAATAAAGAAGCTCGGAATTGCACACCTGGACCCAGAGAGCGGCACTGTGGAGGAGACCTGCTGGTGTGGAGGCTGGTTACCAGAGTGCTTGTGAACTGCTCTGATACTTCTGCTGAGAGGAATGTAGCTCAGACTATGTCCTCTAAGTCATCCCACCAGTTTCCTCCAGCTTTGGAAGGATTTGTGTATGAATTACAATTCCTCCGAGTTAGGAATTGTTGGTGTTTTTGGTGTGTGACTTATCCAGGCTTGAGAGACACCATAGTAATGCTAGGTTTGGATAAAGGATCTTTCTACTGCAAGACTCAGTGATTCACTAAACTATCTCCAGTTACCATGTGATGGTCTGGAGGAGAGATTCAGAGAGAAAGAAAACATGTCCTCACATTTGAAGTACACTTGATCAGACAGCCAGCTGCCACCCAGGCTAGGTAACCTCTAACCCAGACAAGGAATGCTGACTCCTGCAGGGTCTAGATGATCAAATTACAAAACATTTAAAAGTTTTCCATTTCAGGAAATCTGGAAAATTCTGCTCAGCAATATCGTTTATCATGCACTGAGTGCTTATCACATTAAAATATTAGAGATTAATGTTAACATAGCAAAATCCAAATGTAGGTTGGGTGAGGTACAGATGCAGGAAGGAAGCCTCAGAGAGTTTAAAATTAATAGAAATGACATGCTTTAAAATTTTTACATTAATATATACTATAACTTATACAAAATTAAATATTTACAGTAGGCGGCTGCTGTCCTACTCCCATAGCCATAGTAAATGAGTGCTAGCAGAAGTATATGGACTATGGAATTTGGTTTCCAAGGTTTAATTACCATTACTTGGTACTGCAAAAGCACCATGCTTCTTGCACATTACGAGAATTACAGCTGTGTCAATTCTGTGCACCATTTCATATTCTAGGTGGATCGACTGACTCCCTAGCGTACTGTTTCTACACATACTACTTTTCAACAGAGCATTCCTCCCTTCAACCTTAATTTGGCAATAATTTACATAGCTCCTGTTCAGTGCCTTTATACAGGACAATATTAGACTATTAAAGTGACAAGTACAACGTTTCTTTTGATGCAGGTTATAGAGTACCGAGATTTGAAAGAAAGCATCAAGAAATTGCAACATGAATGATGGATGAAGTAAAACAAGGGGGATTAAAAACTGTAGTGTAGCTGTGAGCATGGCAAAGCGTCATGCAAGCATAGGCAGGGCACATGTGGAACTGGAAAGGGAAGACTGAAGAGCTAGACAGATCTCTGAGGACTGGAAATTTTCAGTACTCTGCTCACCTTGATGACCTCTAGGCCTCTGTCAAAGCTCTGTTTCTATTTTGAGAACTATAATCTTTTCTTCAATCTTTTAACATACCTCTAGCAACTTAAATAAAACACCTCTTGTTATGTTGTCTGCTTACACTATTGCCTTTCTCTTCTCCCACTTAACTGGAAAACTCTTTGAGGGATGACATCATCACTTGCCGTTCGGAGGCCACAGTGTTCAGCATAAATGAGGACATTGATGTTGGAGGGAGAAGCTCAGTTATCCATTTAAAGTGGACCTTATAACTCACTTCCTTTTTATAGAGAAAATATCTTGAGTATTGTATAGATGCATCAACTATCAATTTAAAAACCTATGGCCTATAGAAGGTGGGACATCTGGGAAGCAGAAAGAACTCTGGGATAGAGCCAGGCACAGGAGAGTCACCTGGGAAGATGTGACAAGGTGGATGCATGGTACCTGAGCACAGGTAATCAGCCACATGGCAGAATGCAGATGAGAGCAAATAGGTTTTCATAAGTTATGATCTAGTCAGAAAAGAGCCTAGCTATATGGTCAAAGTGTTTGTAAATATATTTGAGTTGAGACTTATTTCTGGGCACACAGGGCTGGGAGAGAGAAGCAGGACCAAACATCTACACCATTTTCCAGAGATGCTAGTGTGTTTGCAATGGAAAGCCAATGCTGTGTCATCTACATGATGTGAGAGTTTGTGATGAAGCTAAGGTAGTGAGATTCATTTCTGTGAGAACACATTTGCTCCATTCATGCCTGTATGCTCTCCCCCTAGGCTTCCATACAGATATGAATAATCATTTTCGGACACAAGACCTGTAGACATGCAATGTTTCACAAGCTTGCATGAATGATTTCAAGTCAGTTTCCATTCATGGGGCAATCATTTTCACTCTTGTCCTGACAATGGTTATCTGTTAACCTTCCCTTTACTTGTGCAGCCAGCATCCCATGAAGTCACTTATAATTCTCTTACACTATTTTTTATTACATTGCATTTATTTTCAGTTTATGTATGTGCATGCAAGCTTGCTTGTGGGAGTCAAATCTCTTCTTCCATTTGTAAGTCTCTCTGAGCAAACTCAGGTCAGCAGCTTGGCAGCAATTGCCTTTATCTGCTGAGCCGTATTCTTAGCCCATATGGTTTTTCTTTAAGTTTGCTGAAGTCTTATGTTTCTTACTATAAGTGTGCATAGTGTGTTGGCATGTGGGCATGTTAGTGAGAGTACATGAGTGTGAGAGTATGCATGTATTTGTGTACATTTGAGAGTCCACGCCCAAAGCTAAGATTTGATAGACAGATTTCTTTGACCATGGTTCACTTTATTGATCCCTACAGAGTTGCTCCATTGAACCCAGAACTCCCATATTTGGTTAGTCTCTCTAGCTGGCTTGATCAGGAATTGCTTGTCTCTGCCCTCTGAGTACTGGAAATGCAGGATAAACATGCCCTCCTAGAATCTTTCTGGGCCTCTGGGATCCAAATTCCAGTCCTCAGGGTTTCAAGACAGGTGCTTTAATCATTAAACTATCCCCTAGTACCTACCTGATACTATTTTTTTATGCTTGAAAGTAAGATAATGGGAAAGTATGCAGGTTTAGTACGACAGAGCACACTGGTATCACCATGGATTGGTGACATACCTATCCTGTCTCAGTCCCTGTTTGGGTGCCACCTGCCAAGGACCAGCCTTGCCTTGAAGAGGGCTTCAGAAAGAAGGGGTGTCTGGGAACCATGAAAAGAAATGACTCAAAGTCAAATCGCAGGCCCAAGGTTCTGCTGAGATTGCTTTCCAGAATGTTCTTTCTCTCTATGTTCTGCTCTGCTCTAGACAGCTTTTTGATATTCTAAAAAACTCTCTGGTTGAGACACCTCTTTCCGCTAGTGAAACTTCTAAAAGCTCTCTGGATAGCAGGTTTTCTAACTAAAGTCAGAAGAGCTGCAGTAAAAAATTCTTGAATCTTCCAACCAAGTCAGAAATCCTGGTAGAAAAAATTCTAAAAGTAATTCATGAGTTTCCCGATTAAAATCAGGCCAGAAAAATTCTAAAAGAGCTATGTCAGCTCTTTAAGTAATTCTTGGGATTTCTGACCAAGTCAGAAATCTTGTTAAAAAAATTCTTTTTTTTTTTGTTTTTTGTTTTTGTTTTTTGTTTTTGTTTTTTTTTTTTTTTTTTTGTTTTTTTTTGTTTTTTTGTTTTGTTTTGTTTTTTTTGTTTTTTCAGTTTTAGGCCTCGGGTGATATTCAATGATATTCTTTTTTTTTATTTTTTATTTATTTTTTATTTTTTTTATTGGATATTTTATTTACATTTCATATGTTATCCCCTTACCCCATCCCCCACCCACCCGGGAACCCCCCATCCCCTTACCCCTCCTCCTTCTGCTCAGTGGATGTAACCCCCATCTACCCCCCCCACTCCCACTTCCCCACCCTCAAAATTCCCACCCCCTGGGGCGTCCAGCCTTCATGAGGTCAAGGATCTCATCTTCCACCTGTGCCCAGCAGGGCCCTCCACTCTTACATATTCAGCTGAAGCCCTGGATCCCTCCATAAGTGCTCCCAGGCTGGTGGTTAGGACCCTGGGAGCTGTGGTTGGTTGGTATTGTTGCTCTCCTCATGGTGCCACAAACCCTTTCAGCTCCTTTAGTCCTCACTCTAACTCCTCCATTGAGAACCTCATGATCAGTTCAATGGCTAGTTGTGAGCATCTGCCTCTGAATATGTCAGACTCTTGAAGACCTCTGAGGAGATATCCATATCAGGCCCTTATCAGCATGCACTTCCTGACTTCCACATCAGCATCTACCTTTGGTGACTGCACATGGGATGGATACTCAGGTGGAAAGGTCTTCAAATGGCCCCTCCTTCAGTTTCTGTCCCTCACTTTGTCTCCATATTTGCTCCCTTGAGTATTTTGTTGTTCCTTCTAAGAAGAACTGAATCACCCCCACTTGGTCTTCCTTTTTTATGAGCTTCATGTGGCCTGTGAGTTGCATCTTGGGCATTTCAAGGTTCTGGGCTAATATCCGATAATCAGTGAGTGAATACCATCTTGAAGAGCTGTTTTGCCCTCCAGAGATCTCCAGACAGCTAGGCTCTTGCTAGAGATAAATTCTAAAGAACTGCTATTGCTTTCTGCTAGTTCTCATGCAGACCAAAGCCAATTTTTATTTACGTATCAATTCAGTTCTTTATTTCAGATTCCCTTTAGATTATCCTATAAATCAGCATCTAGTGACTCCAGCACCCTAGGAGATAGCAAGCACATATTTCCTTTTAACACTGCAAAGGAATTCAGAGATCTTCCTGTCTCTGTTACACAAGGATGCTAAATTAGCATGCAGGACCCAGTGCTGAAATTACCATTTCTACCGCACCTGGGCTTAACCTTTCTTAACCAGGCTGGCCTTGAGCTCAGGAATCTGCCTGCCTTTGTATCTTTCTGACAAGCTGGCTCAGTGCAACCACCTCTGTTTCTTTAGATTCATGAAGCCCCTCATAATTCATATTGCATCCTTATTTTTTGCATAGCTGAGAAATTATGTATTTTTTAACTCATGTTTTTAGAGTTCTTTTCCACACTCTTAAGGGCTGTCCTGAAGGTCCCAGTGTTTAGCATTTTACTGAGACATTAGCCACATCCTCAACTACTGAACTCCTGCTGTTTCAAATTATCATGAAGTTATTAATGTTAACAAGGAGAACATTCCCTGAAAGAAAAGAGTCCTCCATTGCTTGTACTGGTTTCAGGAAATATGTACATTTTTACACAAACCTGCCATATACCCACATCAGCCAATGATGCTCGAGGAGGCTCACACCAGGGCCCAGTCCCAAGGGCAGGAACCATGTCACTCTGTCCCCACCAAGGCCAAGCCAGGCTCTGCAGAGCAGGAAACAAACTTAAGTGAAACTGTTGTTGAATTGTACTCAGAATTTGCTTTTTCTTATATTTAAAATAATGATTTCCTCCCTCCGTCTCACATCTTTCTTTTTAGCGATTTGCAAGATATTTATTTTTATTTGATTTTCATGTGAGTACTTTAACAACAGGACATAGTATTTCGCCTTCTGCAAACTCTGGGGAACATAAGCAGCCAAGGTGACTCAGAAAGAGCTAATCATAAGGTTAATTGAGACTAACAAGATACATTGTATACCCCTGAAATTTTCAAAAGATAATTAACTCCCTCCCTCAAATCATTCCTCTCCCCAAAGAAATTTAGTTAAGTGGCTTAGAAGTTAAGAGCTCTTGATGCTCTTGTAGAGAACCCAAGCTCAGCTCCCAGCATCCGTATCAGATGGCCCACAACTGCCTCAAACTCCAGCTCCAGGTAACCTGATACCTGGTTTTGGCTTCAGTGGGCACCCACATACACACACACGTGCTCTCATAGACGGAAGTAAAATAAATTGTAAGATATTTAGATAAATGGCTTTATAATGTTTTTGTAGTAGTTTTTTAAGTAAAAAATTTGATGCTTTTAGTTTGATAAAGCCTCTCATGATAACTATGATTCAAATAGCCTTTGTCGATTTTCTCATAAGACATCCAAATAAAGTTGAGAGCAAAATCTTAAGACAGTGCAATTGGCTAGTGTGAGAATAGCACAGGTATGACTATTCCTGTATGGTCACTGCCCTTGTTTCCACTTACTCTGAAGCTGATTCTTAATTGAGCTCAGGAACACTCTACATCTAAAGGCTAGGCTGCTTGCTTCCACTGAGGAGCACATTCTAGTCATTTATCAGACAGTCTTAGTTCATTAGGTTATCCTGATCCTCAGGCTATTTTTGGTGACACATATAGAGAGTGTAAAGATAAATTTATCCCTGTGTAGTATGTCTGATAAGCTGGTTGAGAAGATTCAATCAGTGATGTGACGTGCTGTGATAGGCATAGACAGATCATTGATTTTCACTCACTGTGTATAAAACAGTCCAATCTCACAACCCTGCTGAGAATGCTTTAAATTGTCCATTTAATAGATAGCACTCAGCATCCTGGGTCGAGCACCCATATCCCAAATAAACATCACTCATGAAGTTAAGGTGATTTCAAAGTTCATGGATAAGGACAGAAGGCAGGAAAGCTAGTTAATTTTTAGTGTCCATTTTCTGGGTTTGTGCTATAAAGAATAACAGGATGGATAGGTTTCTGGGCCTCTGAAAAGTTACATTGTATCTAGGAAAAGACCGTAATATGGTCAATCAGTACTGAGAAGTGATCCTCATCTGTCTTTGTTCTCTGCTTAGTCTAATGTGACGCTGGCATTCTTGAATTAGGGCACCAGGAAGAAGGAAATGCCCTGGTGACGTGTTGCCACCCTGACAAGGATGCTTAAATTTGGAAATGCAGTAGATCTTTTAATTTCATCCTTAATCCATCAACATTTTAGGAGACGGCATCTGATATAGTCCAGTTTTGGCCTCAAAATCAATATGTAACCAAGGATGACTTCTCACATGCTGGGGTTAGAGGTGTGCGCCCCTCCACTCAGTTAAGAATCAGCTTCAGAGTAAGTGGAAGCAAGGGCAGTGACCATAACTGGATGGTGTCAAGAGAAGGGTCTGGAGCCCAGCTTTGTAGACCCCTCTCTGTAGCGGGTAATATAGAAAACACCTCCATTTATAAATTCACAGTTAAATGAGGAGGAAGGTGGAAGGACAATGGAGGAGAAGCACGTGGCCTGGAAAAACTGCAAGTTATGAGAGATCTCATGCATGGGGAATAGAGTAGTGTAGTGGTAATTCTGCCCAATCTAGGTTTGCCGTTTGTGCTTATAATATTTGAGTTGTGTTTTTATTGATCGGGCCTTCTTGGGTTGGAGATTTACTACAACACCTCTCCATTGCAGCAAACACTGAGGTACTTGATGGACACCCAGGTCTTACAGGAACAACTATGTGGTACCTGCTTCAGGTCATTGTTTACAGAGGAGAAGGTGAGGTGCTAGGTATATTTTATAAAAACTTAGACACAGTGCTGAGCTTGGTAATGGATGGCTGTTTGTATAGTGTATGAAATTTGAATTTTGTCTTTTATTTACTTTTGGTAACATAAGCTTTTTCAAATTTATTTCTAAATTTAAGTTCTAAAATGTTATGGTGTTTGTGGAGTGTGTTTGGCAAAGTGTTCAGTAAGAAAGAGATTCACTGCTAGAAGTACTTTCATGGGGTGAATACAAGAAAAAAATCTGAGTTTTGAGTGTGTAGTGAAATTACTGTGCTGTGTCTAATCTGGGTGATGCATTACTAAAAATCCTGTACAGAAATTGGCCATAGAACTAAGAATACGAGGGATAGATTTGTCTTACTGAGATATTATTTTCTTTTTTTTAAGAGTTTGTTTTTATTATATTCAAGTGTGTGTGTGTGTGTGTGTGTATGTGCCTGTATGTAAAAAAGTATTCATCTTAGAGTTTAAAGGTATCAGAATCCAGGAGCTATAGTTACAGAAAGTTAAGAGCCATCCCTTATAGATGCTGGGAACTGAGCTCAGGTTCTCTGCAAGAATGGCACATTTTCTTAACTGTTGAATTATTGCTCCAGCTGAGATACTTCATCAGTATATGCTAAATTTTCCCACCACAAATACCGTGACAAATATAGAGCTATGCCATGTGAATTAAGTTCTTTATATTTTTTTTACTTGTTGGCCATTTAAAATTATTAATGTTTCACAACAAACATATCCATTTTAATGCCAGTATTTTAAGTTATAATAGCATTGTGATGTATTTACTCTAAATAGTTTAGGATGTAGCTTTTTAATATTTTCTTGATAAAAGCTGTTTCTTTTTGGTTAACTATCATTTAAGTACTGCATGTCGCTTGTTCTCCTGTTTAATGAATTGAGAAGAAAGACACTGTTTTATTCAGTGTTACTGGACACTGATAACTGGAGGGGAGAAGAACACTAGGTTTCTATACTTAGATATCTAACATTAACATGAAGTTATAACGATAAAAAGAATCATGTCACTTTAAATACAACTGCACATTTGTTCATGTGAAAAATTCGGTAATGGACTTTGTTTCTACTAATGAAATATGAATGTGCCCTGACATTGAAAAACGAAGTGAGGTTAAATAACTGTTGTGTCTGGGGTAACATCACTCCAGACACTAGAGCTGAGCTAGGACGATGCCTGGGAGATAAGCTCACCCACAGAGGCAAGACATCTTTCTCCGATTTCAGAGTCATTTCGATCTCTCGAAACTGTCGCTTACCACGGTAGAGCCTGAACTAATGGGGTACCTTAAATTTCCTATAATTAAACAAATCAGCTGAGTGCAGGATTAAGCTGCCAGCTCTTTGCAGAAATCTCTCCTTTGTAGTTCCAGATAAATAGTCCCAATCTCTCCAATGTAGTTGACATTTTTTTTTTTCTTAAAGCAACTCTCTCTTCCTGGTGTCTCCTGCTTCCTAAGGCTATATTTCCAGACTTTGCCTTCACTAGAAGGCAGGAGGGGCTAGGCTTACCAAGTCAATGGAAGTCTTTATTTCACCAACAGTATCTGCAAAAGAAAGAGACAGCAACTTTCACAACTGAATGGTATGCAGGACCAGGGAATCTCTCCACAGTGGTAGGCTGCTGGATGATGGCCTTTACCATGAATTCTACACAGGATGCCTTTTAGAAGGAGTATGTACCCTCCCTCCATCCTCTTGATATTAATAGTTAATACGATTCATGAATTAAAGACAACATTTCTTGAAAATTTTACTTATTAATGCATTCACTTGATACTTTAAAATGATCAAATATACTTATGCTAATTTATTCTACCTCTCTGAGATGTTATCCTGTGCTATATGAGATACAGTAGTCTAGACCGTGGCCTCTAGCTTAGGGATCAGTTTTCTGTCACCTAATATGATATGTACAATGTACCCAGACCCACTTCAGAGTGCAGCAGCTCCTCTTAATGATTGCTAATCGAATGGCTACCCTATAGTATAGGCAGAAAGATCTATATACATGTAAAGGTCAGCCATTGAGAGGTTGAAGAAAAGAAAGTAATCACCCAGGGGGGCGTTTGCATGATCACCTCCCTCTGACAACATATCACCACATAGGGAAAGTAAGAGATAATTAATATGAACTCATTTTCTCCAGCAAAGTTCTTGCTTTCGGCATATGATGGGACTTTAGACTGTCCAAACACATAGCCAGTTTCATTAGTCTGTATTGCAGATGGAGGCTATGGTCACTCTGTTCCTTCATTTTTTCGCATTTCATTTGGGTCTAACTCCTGATGGTCTGCATAGTTTCACAGAGCCACCCACTTCTGAGATCCATGGATGTCTCTGATAGTGAGTGGCTTGTTCTCAGGCTGTGCACCTTGTTTGCTCACTCTAAAACTAAATGACATCTATGAAATGGAAGTAATAGCAAAATGTATGCAAAAGGCATCGATATAGAAAACAATAACTTGCCCATTATCAGTAATATGAAGAATGAAGTGTGTTTCCCCGAACAGAACTTTCTCCAGTTCTCTCTTTCTCTTTAAATGTTCTGGAAGGAAGGCAGTTGCTAGAATGTTTAGAATAGTAACCTTATCCTTTCATAAAACCTACTGCACGAATGCTTTAGTTTGAAATGTTCAAATTTTAATCTTCTCAGGTGAGTTACTTATTGAACTCACCTATTCTCATACTTTTAAAAAGTGGAAATCTCTGCCTCCATCTCTGTGCTCATTAATTGACTGAAAGAACTGAGGAAGCAGTAGTTACTTTTTCAGGTATTTGGGCTCTAATCAGAGGCCATTTGTGTTTTTTATGGGAAAGTCATACATAAGTGTTTGTTATAAAATATTTTTTTTTTATTTTTTAACATATGGGCATGTCTGTCTGTCTGTCTGTGTGGGGATATGCAACCTGAGTGCCATGTAGCCTTGGAGGCCAGAAGAAAGTGTAGAATCTTCTGGAGATATTTACAGGTGCTTGTAAGCCACCTGTGCATTCTGGAAACCACAATCTGGTCCTTTGGAAGAAGAATAAGCCCCTTTAACTGCTGAATCGTCTCAGCTCCTTGTCTGTTTTATGTCTACATCTGTAGATTCATACCCAGTGGGTTCTAGAATCTCAAACTCATTAAGAATCCTAGCCTTGACTGCATTTATCTTTACATTAAAATAGAGACAAGGAATCCACATGGGAAATGGGAAATGTCAGGGTTAGATAATGCAGAGAGGGAAGTGTTCTGGGCAGATCAGCTTTGACCATATGCCTTGGAATGGAATTGATATCAGGTCTTACCCTCAGTTTGTTTTGGCAATATTTAAGCTCCTTACACATATTTCATTCCATTTGCCACTCTATTCTATTTTTTCTGTAGAGATTCACCTCTAGGCTTTTACAGCTAATAGGTTTTTTAGTAAACCTCATATTCTTGGTTTTATCACTTCAGCCAAGGCAATGAATACAGCTACCGTTGCCCTATAGATGTCCTTTTAATTGCATTTCATGCAAATAGTGCCTTCACAGTTGTCTCTACTAGGCTCAGCATGCTCTGGGAAGCTCACAACAGATTGTGAAGCATATGAAACAATGAACCCATAGGCATTGATGATCGTACATGACCTCACCCTGTCGCTGTGGGCACTGTTTATATTTTATTTTATTTCATTTCTATGGAAGGTGTTTGAAGAACTGGGAACACAAGTGGGAACCAGTTCTGTGTGTGTTGCAGATCTAGAGATGATTTTTAGTAAGAGGCTTAGCTGCAGGAATCCACTCTCACCTGTAAGTGAAAGAGAAGAAGAAAATGTCACAATTTAAATTTCTCAGAGGGAGAGAGAGAGGGAGAGAGAGGAGAGGGAGAGGGAGAGGGAGAGGGAGAGATTACCTATAGAGACAGAGGCTGTCTCCTCTACAGCTGCAAGTGTCTGAGAGCTTCCCACCACTATGAAGAGCCACCATCCATGACTTAGACATATGGGATAGATACAGATATCTGACAAGGTGGCCTTCTGTTGCTGCCATGTATGTTAACATTTTGCTGGTCCTAGAGAGAGGATGAGGACATGCCATGTTCTTGTCCGAGATGTTGAAACATGAAGATGATTCAGTATTCAAAGCCTGCTGAAGATGTGAGAGAAATTTGCAGTGACAAATGGGTTTCTTTTATTTCTTTTCAAAACCTTCCCAACCTTATAGTAGGACCTGAGGATAAGCCATCTGATGAGGGTATCATGGCTTCTGGAAAGTAGAGCAGGTTAGGAAGGATGCAGACTTGGAGAGGTTCACACCTAAGAGGCAAAGTTCACAACATTTCAGGGTACAGTGCCATCTCACAGTTCCTATAGATGTTTCAAGGTGTGTAAGCAAATCATTACAACCACAGATGTATGTTGCCTACGACAGAGCCTGACCCGTGTCCAGTGCTCAGGACCTGTGTGTTGGAAGTAGAAAACTTTCTCCTGACAGTAATACCATGACAGGTGTGTGCGTGTGTGCTCGTGTGCCTGTGTGCGTGTGTGTGCATGTGTGCATGTGCATGTGTATGTGTGTCTGTGCGCGCGCACACACACACACACACACACACACACACATTCTCACAAAATAAAAATGTGATAGGAGCTACAAAACACCAATATTTGAGTGATAATATCTTTTCTTCTTTTACAGTCAAATTCTCATGAAACACTCTGAAGTCAACTGAAGTTCAACTTGTTGTTCACACAAACCAAGGAAAAATGTGTTCTTATAGTGCTCAATTTTTCTTTGCATATCTGGCTATAAATCTCATGGTGAAATAAGATGAACTCTTTCATTGATTAGGTGAAATGAAGCTGCCTTGCTCAAGTTCTTCTGCATCATTTGCAAGCCGTATCTCTAGGATGACCTAGTCCTCGGTTTTGATTTTAGCCCTCAGACAACTGCAGCAATCATTCCCATTATAATCACAGTCTTTCTCTTACTCTTGTACTTTTAGGAGATCATCATGGTGCATTCTCCAGATGACTGTAATCTGAGAGAGTGACCCTGCATTTTTCTGGGGTTAAAACTTTGGAACCCCTGTATTTTACTAACAGATCCTTTGTGTTTTCTTCCTGTTTCCTTTGCCCAACCAGCAATGTTGTAATGCAGACCTTCATGATGATCTGTAAGATGTCAAGGTCATAAAATTCTTTATAGTTTACATAGATTGTTCTGTGAATTACACTGGAGCAAAGTGAAATGTAGCTCTGTGAACATCAAGGTAGCCTAAGACCCCTTCAGCTTGAGAAGTTTAGTTTATTGGTGGCTGCAGATTCCTAGATTTCCATGTGGAATATTTGCTCTAGACACTTGGAATTTAAAGATCTTTCTCTGTTCTTTTATGTGTAAGTCTGAATCTTTATAATATCTTTATTAAGAAACCCAGTCTTAATGCAGTCAAGGAACATAGTTTCTTTCTCAGTATGAGGGTGGGTGCCCAACCCTGATACATACCAGTTATCACACTCAGCCAGTCCACAGGCTCACTGTCCCTGTAGACATCAGTCCCATTATAGCAGTCAAATGTAACCTCCATCTGGACTCTTTCTGTAGATATGTCTCCCTTTCTGTAAGTATGTCTTCATTAATGTAGATACATCACCAAGAAAATACATAATAATTTAAATAATCATTGCATCATAGCAAAACACATTTTTCCTTATGTCTTTAGTTACTCCAAGAAGGAGGTCTTCACTAAATTAAAACTCAAGAAAATGAGGTGCCTCATTCAAGGTTTCAGCTCATGATCATACACGTATCAGTCAGATGCTATTGAGGCAAAGAGATGTACTGCATGTTCCTTTTCAGAAGGAAAGGACTTAATCCAGGGGATTGAGTTGTCAGCCATCAGAAGATTGAGTGAACAAGGGGGTGAGGATTAATCTAGTTACTCTGAGAAGCAGAAACAAAGGTTTCCTCATAAGAGTTATGAATGCAGGGCTATAAGTTAGTGAACCATGTCTCTAAGGAAGTGGCCATCATCATGAGGGCAACTGGGGACTAGAAGTGATTCCTCTTCCTTGTGTCCAGTCTTCTCCTCAGTTGGGGAACCTTGCTATTAAGGTAGCAGTCTCTCATGAGCTTGGTGCAAAATAGGGTCTCCCTTTCTCTGGTGGCTTCTCTGTCTCTGCCTGACTTTGTCTAGAGAGTTTCCATGAACACAGGTGAATGGTCTTGGCTGGCCATGTCTAAAAGGTGACCTCGTACAAAGTTCTCTGCAAGGCTGAATGACAGCACACACCTGCCACTCTGAATTCCTGGTCGCATGATATTTAGGTGCTGTACTATAACCAATCAGTCCTTTTTGCTACTTGATGCCATGGCCAATTAGCCCTTTCCATCCACACCCCTACAAAAGCCCTTATATATGCTATTCATGAAACAATAAAATAGACATCTTAGTGCAGCAGTCCCCAGAGGTTACTCTGTCCCTACTCACAGCCTTCTGAACCCTTCTCTCCTCCTCTGCCTTTCTCCCCTCAGGCTGGTGGCCAATAGCCTAGGTGGGGAAGGAGAAGGAGGACACTACCCCTGTTTACTCTAAGAAGAAATGGAAAACTTGTCTGGAAATCCACTCTTAAAACCTTCATTCTTCTTCTTTCTTGAGATTGCAGAAATGGAACTGAGACAAAATAGGCAAATAGGCAGATAATATAGACACTTAAGCTTCTTGAACCTTAGTTTCTTTATATTCTATCTATAGTAATCCTGTGACATGTACCTTTACCTGGTTCCTGTAGCTTCTACTGGGTACCTCATCATTTTGCTTTCACTAAAACCTGTGTTGATAGCTCTTCTATGATCATATTATGCCAATATGATTTAGGGTGTTTCTATTGTCCTCTTGAACATTTGTCTTCTCATGGGAAATGTCTCTGCAACACTCATCTTTGTTTCCTCAGTGCGTTCTAAATGAAACAGTGTGTTTTGATGCTCAACTGAATGGAAGTTTGAACTTTTGCTGACTCCGATACTTGTGAGGCTGGTTTCAAACAGAACTTTGTATTCATCTTGCATGGTTAGGAATGAGCTTTGTTACCTTCACTTATTTGTTAGCAGGAAAAATATGTGTTTGTGTGTGTGTGTGTGTGTGTGTGTGTGTGTGTGCATGCTAAGGATAATTTATAATAAAGTTGACTTTATTGTTGAAGTTGCTAGGTAGAGTATTAGTTAAGTTTCTTGCTGTGATAAATACCATGACTAAGACAATTTACAGATGAAAGCCATTTAGTTTGGCCTATAGTTTTAGAGGATTAGAGTCCATGAAGGCAAAATAAAAGCCAGGAGTGGCTGAGATATCGCATTTTGATCTTCAGGTAGAAGGAGGGAGAGGGCACACTGGGAATGATCTTCTGAAACTTTCTAAAAGGCTCCTTTCAGTGACACACCTCCTTAGCCTTCCTAAACAGTTTTACTAATGGGGAACTAAGTATTCAAAAGTGAAAGACTTACCTCATTCAGACCACGACAGAAGGAATTTCTCTTAGCTGTTTCAAGACCTCTTTACAATAAAAACTCCTGATATCAGATGTTAAAAGATGGGCAGTTCAGAAACTGAGTATTGTCTTTGGACTCTCAGTATCAGTAAACATGGAGGAAGTGTTTTGGGGAGATGGAATATATTAAACAGAAGTATGACCAATGGCAATTTAAGAAATAAAACCCCAAACCTTTTCTTTCATCAGAATTGCCCTTCTCACCCACCTAGAATGTTAAAAAATAAAAATCATCTGAATTTGTTTAATATGCTGGGCTTTCTTCAGCTTCAGACTGCATTGCAGTAGTACCCAAATCGAGAAGGCTATCTGAAGGCACCATCAATTAAGCAGTGTAATCATATGAACAATTTAGAGTAATATGTACCAAGAACTTATTTTAGATTTAAATTAAACAGTGATTATTGGCATATATCATCACAGTCAGACACTGCAAAACTTCACAGTGGGAGATAGGAATTATTAGGACTTAAATAGATGACACTCAAATGAACTCTATGTTTGAAATATCAAAAAATTAAAGTTGGCATGTTAAGAGTGAAGTGAAATTTGGCAAGACTAAAGGTTTATATCTAGTGGATGTTAACATTGAGAATAAGGGCAATGAGTCCGTTACCTTGGATTTCACTTAGTGTGTGATCTTCAGAGATTCTTCCAGGGATTGACTTGCTTTGATCTGGATCAATTCTAGAGTGTAGGTCTTTTTTTCCATCTTTTTATTTTTGTATCATGTATCAGTAAATTTGGAAATTAATCTACTTAATGCTCTCCTCTCCTTCTTCCTCATCTTTCTTCTGCTATGTCCTCCTCCATCCTTTGTTTATATCTGACTACACTGGTTGTACCAATTTATGGTTGTCATTATTGTGGGTAGTTTCTGTTATCTGGAAATGTTTCCTCTCTCATTCAGCTGAAAACATCTAAGAATAAACAAATTCCTGGTATAATATATTTTTTTTTGTCCTTCATAGCATGTTGCTTCTAATACAAGGTTCAGGACACATCAAATACCTGGTACCTGTTTGAACTACCCATTGATGAGATTCTGGGAACCTTTTGTGTGTCTAATAAGACTACCTATTTTACCAACATCTGTTCTGTATCTGAGAAACAGCACTTGAAAGGTCTTCAGATGGACATGAGCAGCATGTCTACTCAGCAGCTCCTTTTTACCCTCACCAAGACAAAACAGAATGGTTTCTCAGCATGCCCGAGGAGGAGTCTGCTTGTTCCTGTCTTCCAAGTGCCAGGACTGCCAGTGAAAGGCACCATGCCTTTAGTTAGGTCCTGGGGATTGCACTCAGGTACTTGTGCTTGCAAAGCCAGTTCTTTCCTGAACAAGTTAGCTCTCCAAGTCACTTTCATTTTATAGTTTATATTTCTGTGGTCACAAGCTGGAAGTAGCACTGCTATAAAATAAGTATTTCCACTCCAGTAGAACAATAAAAATGAGTTTTCTTAGCTGGTTGTACCAGTTTGCTATTGTCACTACTATGTGTGGTTTCTGTTGTTCTGTTTTTTTTTCTTTTTCTTTTAAGGAGGTGTGATCTGATTGTCATAGAGTTATTAACTTTTGGGCTTACTCATTTAGAGTTCCTTAGTGACTTATGAAACTGAAAATCTTAGCATGTGTTTATGAATCTTGAGCACTGTTGAGAATAGATTCTAACCTGCCTTCTTTCTCTCTTTCTCCCTATTTCCCTTTCTTCTTCTACCCCTATCACTTTCTCTTTTCTTTCCTCCCATTTTATCTTTTTCCTTCTTCTTTTCTTATCTATTTTCGCCACTTTCTTCCCTTCACCCATTTTATCTATTCTTCCTATTGCTCTTCTCTAATTTTTACAGAGAAATGTAAAATTTAACTATTAATCACCACTCTCATTCTGTTGTAGTCATCATATTAAGATGGTAATTATAGTTTTAAGCTATTTCTAATTGGTACTAACTGTATACATTCGTGGAGTATGATGTGAGAGGAATGGATAAGAAGAGGGGAGATAGATGTTGTCTTGGTCAAGTGTATATGATTTCATTTGAGAGCGTACTTCCAATATGCTACTGTTATTTCTTGTATGCTGTATGTTGGGAGACAATCTGCTGCAGGTTTTTCATGTGTTTACCTAGGAGCAGATGTTCAAAAGCACCATTTTGGCTGCCATCATTCTGGGTCTTTTCAAGGATGTTGTATGGAGATAGACATGGTATCTTCTCTCAGAGCAAAGGGTGGGTTTATTTATAGACTACTGCACTAGTTTCTTCTGTTACAAAGGTGAAGCACACTTTCCATTCACTAAGAAGATCCAGTTCTTTGAGCCTGATTTCTCCTTCAGAGAAACCCAGTGACCGTGTAATCACCATCGGTTTCTCTTATGTCACCCTCTGAGTACGAGGTTTAGGAAACTTGGAGAGTATTGATATGTTGTCCCTGCTCATGTTGTTAGTAATGAAGTCCTTTATCGCTGATTGAGGAAGCTGCTAGCATCAGTGACATCTTGGCACGATTTCTTATCAGATGACATTGTGTATTTACCTGGATATCTCCTATTTACCATTGGGTAAAATGCTGACAAAGTTCAATAACTTTGATGAGCCATTATAGAGAAGGCTTAGTTGCTTACAGAACAAACATATACAGTAAACATATTACAAATTAATCAATGGTCTGGAGCAGAGACTGCACTTGCAGAGGACCTTAGTAATGTAAGCATCTGCATCAGGTAGATCACAACTTCCTGTAACTTCAACTCAAGGGATCTGAAGTCCTCTTCTGGCCTCTGTGTGTACCTGCAGTTACAAGTTTACATCCTCACATGTATACACGTAATTAAAAATAAAATAAAAAATTTGAAGAGTTAATCCAGGACACATTTTCTACAGTAGTAAAACAAGCTGTTTTCATCATTTCATTTATCATCATTGACTAATTCTTGAAATTCTACCTAATGTGTGTGTGTGTGTATTCAAATATTTCCCAGATAGAAGTTCATGAGTACATTGGAAATAATTGGCTTTAATTATTTAGTACAATTTTAGGCTAAATATTATGAATGGGACTTCCAAATGATGGTGGCAAGGTTTAATGAGGTGTAATTACAGGTCCTTAGATATTTGTATGAGAAGGAAAGCTTACTGTACACCACGACAGAATTTTATGTATGATGATGACTGACACAGCCCATTATGAAGTTTGAATACGCTTAATTGTCCAAGAAAAATAATTGAAAATCATCCTTTAGATGTCAGAATGTAGCAATTTTTCATTTGACTGTGTCAGTTGTTATTTAATATCTTTCCTCATTGTACACATGCTTTTGTGGTGCCTCATTAGTTATGTCGCTAAGGAAAGAAGGTTTTTTTTTTTTAAACATAATTGAAGAAGAAACTTTTATTTTCAGTATGCTGAAATTCATATTACATAATGACATTGGCATTAAAGCAATCTAGAGTTATTAGCATGACCCGAGTGTGTGGGTAATTAAAGGGCAAACTTTAAATAGGTGTAATGATAATTCATCAGTTATAGTTTTGAAAATTCCTATGAAGCTAAGGTATATTTTTGGAAAGGTTTTTGAGAGTATCAAGCAGTTTATGATACGCCAATGATGCTAACGAGAATTTTATTATTAATGATCTTTGTGCAGTTTATAGCTAATTATAATTGGGAGGTACAGGGTCAAACTGAGCTATATATTTGGAAAAGGAGAAAACCCTGGAACGAGGTGAGCACACTCATGTAAATTTCTCTACAGTTCTACACATTCTACTAAATCTATTCTAAGATTTAGCATACAAAATGTAGGGTAGGGTTAAAACCATTTATGAAATGTAGACTGTCTATAAATTAAATCCCACCTATATACTAAAAAGTGCTTCACTGTTGTGTGAATTCTTGGAAAAGAAGTAAAGATATTAGGTCCTAGCAGAGAGGACACTGACAGACGGAATACCATTCCATACCATACAGACGGTTCCATTCATACCCAGCTTGGTGAACCGAAGGGTTTACTGGACCCAAATAGTTCTGATCTGCAGTCACTCTCCCTCCACTTACTTACTCTACTATTCTCAAGACTACATTCCTCTGGGTCTGAATTATGAACAGCTGCTCAGGTGGGTGTATTACTGTCATCTTCGATCTTGGATGAGAGCTGGTGACTGAAGTCTTGGAATCCATTATTGGTGGGGAAATAGAAATAGAGATGGGTGATAGGGATATAGAGAGATAGAGATAGAGATAGAGATAGATAGATAGATAGATAGAGAGAGAGAGAGAGAGAGAGAGAGGAAGCTAGACAGACTTATCACATCCATAAATGCTATACCTGCAGTCTGACTTTTGATAAGGGTTAAATAGCAGACTACTCAAGGGCAAGCAAACTTTCTCTGGCAGGAGCCTGGGACCCAGGTATCCATTACAGTGACAGAAAAGGCTGTCTATGTCTTGCAGTCACCTGAAAAAAGGCAAGTGTGTCATGGAGGGAGCCACTAAAGTTGTTTATCACCCACAGAGGTAATGTCTAACCTCCTTATGGTGGAAGGTGAGATGGATATAAAAGCAGAACCACATGAAGAAATGTAAAGATGACCTGTACAGTGACAGCATGCAAAATATCTCAGAACCAGGATGCTTCGATCAGCAATTTGTGAGTCACCAGGGCTCCAAGGTGTCTCTTATTACCTGAGCCATTTGCATGAGGATGGGAGCCCAGATTCTCAACAGGGCTGTGTGGGACATAGTTACCCCACTTTCTACTGAGTGTGGACTAAGACTTGGAACTTTCTGTCTGCACATTTTGTGTTTTCCTTTGGGTGTTTTGCTTTTATTTTATGACTAGGCATGGAGGAGGATAGATTTATTTCTAAGACGGCCTTTTCCATCTGCAGAGAAGTATTTCTCACTGCCTTTGGATCTGGGCTGCCTCCCTCCCAGTTAAATCCTCTTTCATTCTCTGCCCTCACTTTATACTTAACATACTGCAGACTACCTCAAGCTTCTTTTATGGTTGTTTGGATTATAAACCTCCCTTAGGAGCCTCCTACTGCAAACCCCATGAGCTCAGACTTATTTCCAGTTGCCTCACAAGGCAGAGGAAAATGTAGTGAAGCTTCCTTTCTCTTCCCAAAATTTTGCTTCCCAAGATGGGAAGAATATTAACATTTATTTTTTTTGTGAGATATTAATAATAAAAGATAATCATTATTTAGAAACCTAATCAAAATATCTAGAATTTTTATTAATGATGAGCCAGTACATTGAATCTAAAACAATATAAAACAGAAATCACAATGATTCATCAGTACCTTTTGCTTTCATGCTCACTGCGGGCTCACTAATAGTAGTTTTTTCTTATTTATTGGGGACTAGAATTTGGTTCCCAGCATCCACATAGGGTAGCTTGTAGCTCTCTGTAACTCCAGCTCTTGTGTATCCAACACACTCTTCTGTCATCCATGGGTGCCTACACCTATGTGGCATATGTTAACAAGGAAGAACTCATGCACATAATTAGATATCTTTAAAATTTTGGGAGTTTCTACCCTTCCTATTTAGTTGCTCTTTTGATTTAAACAAATTAATTTAACCAATTAAACAAAGTATTTATTTTAAATTTATTGTACGTGTGCATTAACCCACAGTGTACATTATTAACCCAGAGGCCATAAGAGGGCCTTGTTTTCCCTGAAGCTGCAGTAGGCAACTGAGAACTGCCTGAACTGACCTAAATGCTAAAGACAGACTCCCAGGCCTCTGAAAGAGCAACAAGTGCTCTTAATCACTGAGATATTTCTTTGGTCTTGATTTAAGTCTGTTTTTATATCACTTTTAGGTGAACGAATACAAAATAGAAATATGTCCTTTTCCTCATGAACACATGTTTCTGAACAAAGAGATCACACTTTACTCAAGTGAAACTGGTTGCAACTAGATAGCTATCTATTAAAATAATTTCAACAATAATTATTAAGCAAACACAATAATGCATTTTCCATATTAGGTTTTGAAATTATACATAGACTTGATAAGAATTTTTAATTTGGCCAGAGAGATGGCTCAGCTGTTAAAGGCTAGGCTCAAAACCAAAAACATAAGAATCTTTAATTTAACAACTCTACTGACTGCTGTGCAAAAAGTTAATGAATTAGGAAAGAGAGATAATAAATGCTAAATGTTAAAAGTCTTTTTTATCCCATCTTTAGAAACCTTTCAGGTTTGAGAAATGGCCCAGTGCTTAAGAGAACTTGTCTTCTGGAGGACCTGAGTTTAGTTCCAAGCAACCACACCGGGAAGCTCATAACCACCGGTACCTAGAGCTTCAAGGGATCTTTTGCTATCTTTCGACCTGTGTGGGCACCTCTGCACACATGGAAAAAACACACAAAGACACAAACATGAATAAAATATAAATGATAATAAAAGGAATAAAAGTTTTAGTGTAAAAACAATGATGCTAATACATGCACACTTTCTCTTTTCTTTGTTCACTGGGGATGGCATTGTTGAAAAGTTAGTTGATTTCCAGGGGACTTTTTATGCCAAAAGTTAAACAGTTATTCTGATCTTCTTTTCTTCATGACCACATTCTTGAGTGTTCTATTGGAAGGAAAATGTCAGAGAGTAGGGTTTAGGCATGCATCATGGGACAAATTACAGAAGCTATAGGGCGACTTTGGTTGGTTGTCACCTAGATTTAGGGAAGGGAGATTGTTATACAATCACATGTAAGCCAAACCATTGGAATGAAAATAGGGTACTACTAATCAAAACCACCCTGATAGTGGCAGGAGGGCTACCTCAGCAGTTAAAAGCACTGTCTGCTCTTCCAGAGGATCTGGTTCAGTTCCCAGCACCTATACACCCTCTCTCAACTGTCTGATGAACTCTTTTGGTCTTTGAGCATCAGGTATGCATGAAGTGCATGCATATATATATATATATATATATATATATATATATATATATGATATCTATACAGATTGGAATGTAAAATGAATAAATAAACAAATTAATGAAAAAGTAATCAACATAAAATTGAAAAAATATCTCCCTGATAAAATGTCTTTATCTACGTTAGTCACTATGTTTCTAGGGAGGATTTTGGAGACAAGGATGAGATGGTTAAGAGAAAGATGCATTATTCATGTTCCTGGACATGAAGCACATAAGTAATACACGTTTCTAGTTCCCATTACAATGTGTGTTGCTGAGCAGCGGCAGTTGTATGAAGTAAGAGAGTAGCTACGGATAGGCATGGCCACATACACTCGTGATTATATTGATCCCATTTTCTTAATTACATTTATAAAAAGCAAAACCAGATATGTATGTTGAATAATTTTGTTCAGGTTTTTGTACGGAGGCAAGTAACTGAGATCAGACTGCCCAAATATCAGAGGATCTCAGCAGGGTGGCTTTGCCTTAGTTTTTACAGGGAGGAGCAAGCAAGCTGCAGATAGGGAGATTCCTAATTAGAGCTGGTTTGCAGGAAGGGAAGGACTCAATCTTCTATCTGAATAGGAAATGGTTTTTCACCTCTGTGGTTAACTGGCTTCAGGAGACAAATCTGTCTAAACTTAGTAAAATAACCATAAGGAATGTTTTTAAAGTAGTTTTCAGTTATGGGTCTAAGTTTGGAAAACTCGAATGTCAGTGTCAGTTCTTACCAACAAAAGGTCAATTGGATCCTCTCCCTTCTCTTTTCTTCTACTTTCTTCCCCTCTCCACCCCTCCCCATCTCCTCCCTTTCCTTTCCCCTCCCCTCTCTTCTTCCCTCCCCTCCCCTTTCCTCACCTCTCCTTCCCTCTCCTTTCTTTCTCCCCCTCCCCCTCTCCCTTTGCCTTTTTCCTTCTCCTCTCTTTTCCTCCTCTTGTCTCTTCTTGCTTCTTTCCTCTCCTCTCCTCTCCTCTCCTCTCCTCTCCTCTCCTCTCCTCTCCTCTCCTCTCCTCTCCTCTCCTCTCCTCTCCTCTTTGCTTCAGAGAAATAAAAAAAGTAGAATATTTTCAATGTGTTTTCGCATTAATTCTTGATGTCTTAGTCCAATCTTTGACTGGTTTATGGATAGTTTTGTTCTTGAAACACAATACAAGCTATCATGAATCAAAGTTCTTGGAACTCATATGGGGTTCTGTAGGCAAATCCAGGGATACCTATGTGAATAAACATAAAAGTATTTATTACATGCTATCTTAAAGAACAGTGCCAAGACACATCTAGTTGGTAATTAGTCTGATAGAGTCTTTTGGTAATGAGATTAGGACTATGCCATGATACTACACCATTTCATGGGTAGTATCTTAAGTTTTCTTATGGGTATTGACAAGATAAGAGAAATTTGGAGAAAGGAATGTGCACTAATGCTTCTAAGCCCTGTACATATGTCCTCATTCTGGATGCTTAGATCTTTGGAAGTATTGATTGAATATAAAGCTCTAGAAGTTTCTGGAGTGAAAATATCTAATCATATTGCTCATAGTGATGGTTATCTCTTCTAGATAGCCAGGATCATGCAGCAGCTTCCCATCTTTGCTTGTATGGCTCATACTGCAGTATGTCATCTCAAGGTACACTGGTGGTTTTGGTATTTGAGAGGCAATTTGGCAGTGTGTCTTTTATGATTAATGATAAGGTTTGAAGAAAGTGAAGCATCTAAATAGTATGAGAGGACTGCTGATCTAAAGATCTGAGAATGCAAATCTGTCCAGTTCTCTCAAGAGACATAAGCATATTTTGTGGGCATACAGCGGAATAGAAGAGATAGAAGTTTGCTGAGTTATGCTCCCTGCTATACAGATGCACAGGGTTGATTGGAGCTATACATATGTAAAGTATTAGAACTCTCTGTTGATTGTACTTCATGGTCTATTTTTTTTTAATTAAAATTTTCATTTTCTGTGAGTTACTGATGAAGATTTCAAGTAAATCATTAGAATTGACAGTGAAAATGATCTAAACCAACAGAAGTGAGACCCAAGGAAAAGGCCATCTGTGAAACTTAAAACATACAAACAACAACAACAAAAAGCAAAGACACCTCTTCTACCATGATATTATGTCTTCATTTGAGCTACATAAGAAGGCTTCTTTAAAATGGAGGAAATGGCAGAACCCAGAAGAGAGGGCACAGCAAACAAAAATTATAAGAAATGTTATAGAAACAAGCAAACAGCTCACTGGACTCCATCCAGAGTTTCTGAGTATGTTTTTAGGTAAATGAAGAACATGGAAAAAACGAAGAGGGAAAATAGCTAATGGTAAATTACAAATTAAAAGGAGACATCCTCTAAGAGAATATTCAAATAGCAAGCAAACGATGGAGAAAGCATACATTTTGGTCATTGAAGAAATGAAAACTAAATTCATGGTGAGATGGTACTTTGTTACCTTAAAGATAGTTATTATTAAAAAGATGAGATACATTGAAAAAGATGTTGAAATAAGAGCTAAGTCAGGAGTGTTGAGAAAAAAGTAGCCAGCGGTGGTGGTGGTGGTGGTGGTTGTGGTGGTGGTGGTGGTGGTGGCAGCGGCGGTACAGCAGCAACAGCAGCAGCAGCAACAACAACAACAACAACTAAAGCAAAGGAGGAATGCCTTAGCCAGGTTAGAATGAGAGAATAAGTCATCTGACAAGACTTAGGATTCTGTTGTGGTTTTGGATGAAGGTATGTAAGGCAATCTTTTTTCATTGTGCATAAAGAATGGAGGGAAAAAAGAGGGTGTGACTAGACAGTCCAAGAGTATAGGAAGATGACTGAGGGGGTTTGTGGTTTTGAAAAGCAGACAGAGGGCAACTCCAAAGTATGAGCCTAAGGATGTTTCTTCTGATTACACTGTAGAAATGGAAGCAATAATGAAAAAGTTAGGATCCAGATGTGACATTAAACAACCAAACCTGTGAGCCCTTGGTGGTTTGTTTTCATCTAGTGAGCAGGGTATTCCCTTCACAAGAGACAGTGTGTCTCAGGTATCTTCTTTGAGGAATGTATGATTGCATTTGTCATTTGAAAACTTATGTCCTTGTAGGTAAGATCTCAATAAATATTAGATGCACACAAACAAGTTGCCAAAATCAAGTGAGCAGAGAGGAAAATAATCTTCACATTGGACAAGGCTTTTAGGAAGTTAAATATTTTGATTCATACTTAGGGCCCAAAGGAAATAAGTAGGGACTTCAGTAAACCCTTGAGGCATGACATACTATTGATTTCCATAGGAAAGGAAAACTGGAGTGCACTGGTGTGAAAGGGAAAAATAGAACAGAACAGAAATTGATGACAGTAATGAGAATTGTATTAATTTGGTTAGAGATCAGATGATGTTAGGGTTAGAAACAATAGATGATCTGAAATAAATGTCTAGTGCTCTCAAATTTTGGACCAGCTCATAATATCTGCATCCATCCTCCTTTCTAAGATGATAGGTGGTGTTGTAGTCATTAGATATGGAGCTAAAGGACCTTAAACTGTTAGGGGGTTTCTAGTTACATGGTACCAGTGTCAACCTTGTAAGTAATATGGACGAATGTATTTCCCATTTGAGAGGTACAAAATTGGCGGTCTTAACCTAGCTTGCACTTGAAGGCTTAATGGAGTTTGAAGAGTTTTAAGAGGAATAGCAATGTAAGTAGATTGAAAGACAGGACACTCAATGGTGAGGCTCCCAGAAAGCAAAGAATGTTTATCTCCAGATGGAGAGTTGAAATGTTTATTGAGGCAGTGAAAGTAAGCAGGAGGTGGGGGGAGGTGGTGATGTTAGGCTATGGAAGGCTCTAGGGAGAAAGAAAAGAGGAGAAAGCAAAAGTAAGCTTTGTGTCCAGAAAGTCCTGCACTGGGGCTTATTACTGGGACAAACTTAAATGGCACCCACAGTAGAGTGTCCTGTGTTGTCTGATACCAGGGAATGGAGTCAGATTGTTCTGCTAAGGAGTGGGGTATTTTGTCTCTGTAATTGGGACATTACTTTTGAAGCCCCAATAACGAGGGTCCTTCAGAGGAAATTCATCGAAGACAACAAAATCTGAGGCCTTGATCTCTTTTGACCACACAATTCTGAATCTGGTGCTGTTCTTTTCTTCAAAGTATCTGCAATTATTCCTCTTTCTAGAGGTGTGAGGTGGCAAAGTTTGTTGGCTTGTTTTCTTCTCTCTGTTTAGTTGAGCTACTGTAAGTTTGCCTTTTATTATTTGCCTTTCCTTCTTGTGGGTTCTGATGGTGCTGAGTTAGTATATGCATTTTTTTTGTGTAGTATCATTTATGGGCATAAGTCATGGGTAAAAACAATGGTCTAATAAATCAGATAAGAGACCAAAGTAATCCTTTGAAATATTTTCCATTGTACACAATTTTTAGAGACAGATTCATCCCGTTAGTCATCAAATCTTGAATCTTTGACTAGTGAGTGGTTAGGGACAAGGAGATGAATGTATACTAAATCTTCCCTCTAAAGTTTCATAGCTTTTGTGTGCAGATAGAAGGTGTTCTTTTTTATTTGGATGTTGCTTTGAGAAGTTGTCAGTTTGACTGTTTTAAAAATAAGATGTTGTTGAGTGTAAATTTAAAAACATGCTCCTGCCTTTGTCTGGAACCAAGACTCATGCTCCTGGCTTGGCTCTGAGATCTCTGAGATCAGCTGCCACCAGCTTCCTCTCTCTCTACTTGCCCGGTCCTCTTGGCTTAGCTCCTCAATGGCAATGCCCAGCTGGTGCCTTTCCTGGGAACTGCATTCCTGCTCCCTGCCCCTCTAAGCTTAACTTCAGATGCAACCAACCCCCAACCCAGAAAAGCTGGAAGCTGCTGTCTGAATTCCACTTGCAGCTCCCTTTAGGCTTTTCTTTTGTTCCTCCTGGCTAGCTTCTCCAGGCTGCTAGCTACATCCCCAGCTTCCCTCTTTTTCTCCCCACCTTTGCTCCAGGAAGAAAAACATTGACAGCTTTATTAACTTAGAACTTGCCAGATAACACAATTGCTAGGTGCAGCATCTTCTGCCCTAACCTTATCAGCTAGCCTATATCAGCTCTCTGCTGTTGGTGGAGGCTGCCGGCTCTAGCTGCCACTAGACCATACAAGGCTGTTGCATGCTTCTGGTTCTAAAACCTGGTTGGTAGAAAAAGCCCTTTCTCTTTCCTTGGTCCCCTTTTTCTCCAGGGACCCAGAAGTCCCACCTTTGATCTTCATCCAGCATTTTGCTTCTGCCTTCTTTATTGGCCAAATCAAGAACCAATTAGGAAACCAGATTTTATTATCAGCTCCTCTCCCTACATCATGTATGTATTTATGTAAAGACACAATTCATACCTTAAAATGGATCAGAGGTAGTTTGTTTTTTAGTCAAATATGAGTTATCCTGGTCCAGGAACACAGATTTAGGTTACCCTTAATTTCATGTTCAAATGTGAAGGCAATTAACTGAAGGTTTTTTTTTAAATAATAACAGAACAAATAAAGCCATTAATCAAGACACCTTTTTCAAAGATGTTGGTGGGAATATCAGAGAGGCAGATTACAGCAATGCATATAAATCTCAGGTATAGACCTCAGGTTTCTTCTTAGCCAATCAGTTGATGGAAAGTAGGCCTCGTTGAATTAATTCATTCCAGATTTCCATTTTTTTTTTGAATTTGCAAGTGACAGGACGCTAGGTCTGTCACTGGGGTGGTCAGAAAATGACTACTTGAGAACTAAAGATTGCCCAAGATAAAGTGTAACTGGGCTCTGGACATGGAATATCCCCATCTCTTCCCATCACAGAAGTTCTAATCAGTCAGCCAACATTTGATGACACTGTTTCTTTTCAAGAATTCTCACTCACAAACGTGACATACTTAGTGCTCACCAGCATTTTTACAAGTTAATATGAATTAAGGAGCCACAGACAGCATTAGACTGAGTGATTACTAAATTCATTACTATTCCCAGAGGGGTTCAAAAATCATGTAATGACAGTATATAGCCTGGATTATAACTGAAACTGACATAGACAAGGCATTTATGCAGGTAGAGAAGGGTCTTCAAATTTCAGTCAGAGATAGGTAAGATGTAGTCATAAGTTAGTATAGGGAATAATGGGGCAAGGGAGCTGTCTGGGGCTTGGGAGGCAAAAATGAAGAGGGCTCTCTCAGCGTAGGTGAAAGTAAAAGGATAGGACTAGTATGGTTCCCGCCAAAAGTTAACGCTGAGGAAAAGGTTGGAGTGAAGGCCAGAATGCAGTATTAAGATTGTTCATTTTGAGATAGATACTAAAATATTGGTTATACATTTTTAGCTTCCCAACACTAAGCAAAACAAGTCTTCTTTGTAGTTTACCATTTGTATTTGTTTAATTTTTAGAAGGCAAACAAAGTAGCTGAGGCTGTCATTGGGAAGCTTTCTTTTTTGTATATATCAATCACTACACATTGTCATTGACCTTCTACTACCCTGTTTATCTCCATCTTTCTGGTCTCATTCATCGAAAACAGCCCATCACTCTACTGTCAGGTCACATGTCATATCCCATGTACTCCATTGTTTTCTTTTGTCCCCTCCCTTCCTTCTTCATATGCTAAACACACATATGTGCAGGTATATGTAAATGTAAATCTATTTCCTGACTCTGAGAATACATTTTCAATATTTGTGTTTCTGAGTCTGGCTTACTTCAGTTAACATGTTAGCTCCAGTTCCATTTATTGCCCTAAAAATGCTGTCACTTTGTTCTTCCTTATGGTTGACTAAAATTCCACACATCTCCCGTTTCCTTTGCCCATGCATCTGTTGCTGGATCTCTAGGTTTGTTTCATACATTGACTCCTGTGAAGCAGTAAACATGTGTCTCTTTGGTATGTGACTTAGCAGAAGGCATGGAGACCAAGATTCAAAGACCCTTCATGGGAGGTCAAAGCTTGGCAGATCCTTGGTATCATAAACAGACTGCAGGAATTCTAAGTTCTAAATATACTTATTTAAGCTCAGCTTCTTTTGAGGTAGTAAATTGACTGGTTTCTACAGTGCTAGGTTTTGGAAAGAGGTTCAAGAATAGAATGAAAGCCCTGCAGTCCCAAGGTTAAATAAAAGCTGGCAATGAAAGTCCACCCAAAGAGTGTTCTGTGGAGGCAACACCCTTATTCAGTGCTAGATGCAGACGACCAGAGCATAAATCCTGGGAGCAAGCTCACAGGATATCCCTGCATGGCAGAGGAGAGAAGGAGCTCAGTGGCAGAGGCCTTATTTAGTTCTTATTTACTTCCTGTGCTGTGTAAAGGAGAGTGTAATGCCCCCTTATACAGTGTGTGACCCGATTGTTACAACTGGGGGATTTGTGTTTAATTTCCATTTCAGAGTTTCTGCGCTTACAAACTACGGTCTAATAACCACTGATTTCTCTGTCATGGCTTAGTGAGCAAAATATATTTATATAAAGAAGTGTCATATCTGTTAAGCTAATGACCAAAACTAATGCTGCTTATGAAAAACAAACCCATAAAAGGATTCAGAGGACATTCAGACCTCCACCATCTCTTAACTCAAATGCATTTAGGCCCTGGGAATTCCTGTGAACCATCACTCTTCATGGATCACAAACTCCTTCCAACTAGGAGGGTGTGACCCATCTATCACAGGGTATAGAAAGATTGTCCACTGCAATCTTGCTCAAATGATAATCTCTCAGGCACTGTTTCTCCCTCTTAATCTCTCCATGCTTTAATATCACATCAACTTTGGTATGGCACTCCCTAGAATTTCATTATTCACCTAACACCCCATTTTGAGAAACAAGAAATACGAGATTAGTTAAGATTTTCTATGTGTCCGATCAGGTAGGCAGTGGGGGGATAGGATGGGAAGGAGGAAAGACGTGACTGAAGCCCTGAGGGCCAGCAGAAAGAAGGGAAACAGGCAACCCTGAGAAGAAGGAAGTTGGAGGACCCTCTAGAAGATACCAGAGTCCTGGTAGGTGAGAAACTCTCGGGACTCAAAGGGAGGCACCTTAGATGAAGTGCCCTACAGAGGAGAGAGGGAACTTGTAGAGCCCACATCCAGTAGAAAGACAGGGCAACAGATAATGGAAGAATGGGGTTGCCATTCCACAGTAAAAACCTCTGACCCAGAATTGGTTTTGTCTAAAAGAACTGCAGGGACAAAAATGGAGAAGATCCTGAGAGAAAGGAGTTCCAGTGACAGGCCCATATTGGGACCCATCTCAAGAGGAGGCTCCAAGGCCTGACACTATTACTGATTCTATGGTGTGCTTACAGAAAGGAGCCTAGGATGGCTGCCCCCTGAGAGGCCTAACAAGCAGCTGAATGAGTCAGATGCAGATATTTACACCTAACCAATGGACTGAAGCCAGGGACCACTGTAGTTGAATTAGGAAAAAAGCTAGAAGAAGCTGAGGAGGAGGGCAATGCCATAGGAAGATAAGCAGTCTCAACTAACCTTGGCCCCCAAGATCCTTCAGACACTGAGCCACCTACCAGGCAACATACACTAGCTGATGTGAGGCCCCTGACACATATACCACAAAGGACTGCCTGGTCTGACCTCAATGAGAGAAGATGCACCCAACCCTCGAATGACTTGAGGCCCCAGGGAGTAGGTGATCTGGTGGGGCAGGGAGTGGGGTCTGGGGACATCTTCTTGGAGACAGGGAAGGAGATATGGGATAAAGAACAGTCAGAGGGCAGACCAGGATAGGGATAGTGACTGGCCTGTAAAAAATGATTAAATGATGATGATGATGATGGCGAAAAATATTTTCCATGTGTCAAAATTTCTGATTCTCTGCACGTGATTACAGTAGATTGAGAAATGTTTGAGTGTAGGTCTGTCTGTGCTATTTCAGGCACAACAATGACATAGTGCCTGTATCTCACTTCCTAAAACAACTCCATATAGACAGCAATGATAACCTTTTAAATATATAGTGGGTGCTGAGAACATTAAAAAGATTTAGTATTCTGATAACAAATATTTTAAGACATATTTTTGTTTATATGTGATATAGGTGTTTGAAGATACAAGGAATTAACAAGATGAGTACTAAAGTATTTAAAGTTCAAATAGCACAGTATCAGTAAATATTATGCTTATATTTTTAATATAGTTTCTCAAAAGTGACATTTAACAAAAAAGGATCAACACCTTTCACATACCACCTATTAAAATGTCAACCCCCCCCCCCCCGACATTGTTCTTTGTGGGACTTACTGCCATCAGATACTCTTTTATTTTGGTTATTCATTTTTTAACAATCTATATGATACTAAAATATAGTGTAAGCCCTATAATGCAAAGGAGTTTGCATTTCTTAGCATTTGCCTCATTCTCCTAAATATTGCTGTTCAAAAAACAAGCTCTTTGTGACCCTTTATTAAATGCTGAAGTACTAGAGAATTGGCTTCTTTAGGCTTAATCATTATTAGTTTAGGGACTGAAACAAACTTCAAGACATATTCAACTTGATCAATGAGGGAGTAGAAATGAGAGGAGTCTGAGAAAACTAAACTGGACATTATCACATGAAAGGCCAAAGGGTAAGAAAGAAAGTGTCACAAGGGCCCTTGCAAGTCCCTCTTGCTTTATAATTTTGTTTCATACGCCTCCTGTCTGCTCCTTTCTGTAAGGGCAGACTGCTAGCTAATCTGCACCCCTGAAGACACCACATCCTGAGGCATCCCAGGAGATCTACTACACTCAGGGCATCTGATACCAAGCCTGAGGCCTCCCAGGAAATCCACTGCACACAGGGCAACTGGGCAAAGAACAACACAGACCTCCTGGGGACTCTGCAATATGCAGGGCAACTGACCCAACAGACTGAAAGCCTCCCTGGAGTTCTGTTGCATACAGGGAAACAGAAACCTCAGTCTGTAGGACCTCTGGAGAACAACTTCACACAGGACAAGAGCTTGACAACTCCTCTGAAGAACCAACAGTCTGAAGGCCTCCCAGGAGATCTGCTGCAGCCAAGGCAGTGGATCAGCAGCTTCTCTGCCCCTCTGAAGTCCCCACAGGTAGAAGGCCCCACAGAAGGTCTGCTACAGCCAGGGCCACAGGCCTACCAGAAGACTAGAAGCAACCCAGGGACAAAGGAGGCAGACTCCAAATAGAGTCACCCAGACCAGCAAACACCAGGGGTAGCCAGATGGCAAGAGGCAAGTACAAGACCATAAGCAACAGAAGCCAACATACATGCGCATTATCAGAACCCAGTTCTCCCAACACGTCAAGCCCTGAATACAGCAACACACCTGAAAATCAGGAAACTGACTTAAAATCCTATCTCATGAAGATAATAGAGTCCTTTAAGGAGGATATAAATAACTCACTGAAAGGAATACAGGAAAACACAGGTAAACAGGTAGAAGCCCTTAGAGAGGAAACAAATTCCTGAAAGAAATACAGGAAAACACAATCAAACAGATGAAGGCATTGAATAAAATGGTCCAAGACCTAAAAGTGGAAGTAGAAACAATAAAGAAAACACAAACGGAGGTAAACCTGGAAATGGAAACCTAGGAAAAAGGTCAGGAATTACAGATGTAAGTATTACCAACAGAATACAAGAGACAGAAGAGAGAACCTCAGGTGTAGAAGATACCATAGAAGAGACTGGCACAACTATCAAAGAAAATTCAAAACATAAAAAAGTCCTAGCCCAAAACATCCAGGAAATTCAGGACACAATGAAAAGACCGAATCTAAGAATAATTGGAATTGAAGAGAATGAAGATTCCCAGCTTAAAGGACCTGAAAATGTCTTCAACAAAATCATAGAAGAAAACTTCCCCAACATAAAGAAAGAGAGGGCCATAAAGGTACAAAAAGCCTATAGAACACCAAATAAATGGGATCAGAGAAGAAAATACTCTCATCACATAATAACCAAAACACTAAATGCACAGAACAAAGAAAGAATATTAAAAGCTGCAAGGGAAAAGGACCAAGTAACATACAAAGGTAGACCTATCAGTATTACATCAGACTTCTCAAAGAGACACTAAAAGTAAAACGAGACTGATGAGAGGTCATGCAGACTCTAAGGGAACAAAAATGTCAGCCCAGGCTACTATACTGAGCAAAACTCTCAATCAACACAGATGGAGAAACCAAAATATTCCAAGGCAAAACCAAATTCAAACAGTATCTATCTATCAATCCAGCCCTACAGAGGATTCTATAAGGAAAATTCCAACACAAGGAGAATATCTACACCAAAGAAAAAGCAAGATATTAATCATCTCACAACAAAGCCAAAAGGAGAGAACCACGTGCACATAATACCACCTACAAAAACAAACATAATAGGAACTAACAGTCATCTGTCTTTAGTATCTCTCAATATCAACTCACTTATAAAAAGACATAAGATAACAGACTGAATATGCAAACAGGATGCAGCATTTTGCTGCAAATAAGAAACACACCTCAATTACAAAGACAGATACTAACTCGGAGTAAAAGGCTGGAAAAAGATCTTCCAAGCACATAGTCCCAAGAAACAAGCTGGGGTTGCCATCCTAATGTCCAATAAAATAGACTTTCAACAAAAAGTTATCAACAGTGACGAGGAAGCACACATCATATTCATCAAAGGGAAAATTCACCAAGAGAGTCTCAATTCTGAACATCTATGCCCCAAACACAAGGGTACCACATTCACAAAAGAAACTTTACTAAAGCTAAAAACACACACTGAACTCCACACAATAATAGTGGGAGACTTCAACATCCCACTCTCACAATGGAGAGGTCATTGTAAAAGAAACTAAACAGAGACACATTGAAATTAACAGAAGTTATGAACCAAATGGATTTAACAGGTATACATAGACCATTTCATCCTAAAACAAAAGAATACACCTTTTTCTCAGCACCTTATAGAACTTTCTCCAAAATTGACCATACAATTGGTCCAAAAATGACCCTCAACTGATATAAGAAAGTTGAAATAATCCCATGCATCCTATCAGATCACTATGGCCTTCAATAACAATAAAAGCAACAGAAAGCTCACATATACATGGAAACTGGACAACTCTCTACTCAATGATTACTTGATCAGGAAAGAAATAAAGAAATTAAAGACATCCTGGAATTCAATGAAAATGTTGACACAACGTACCCAAACTTATGAAAGAAGCACTCAGAGGAAAATTCATAGTACTAAGTACCCTGGTAAAGAAACTGGAGAGATCTTACACTAGTAACTTAACAGCACACCTGACAGCTCTAGAAAAAAAAGAAGCAAACATACAAAAGATCAGTAGATATCAAGAAATAGTCAAACTCAGGGCCAAAATCAACCAAAGAGAGACAAAGAGAATATACAAAGAATCAACTAAACCAAAAGCTGGTTATTTGAGATAATCAACAAGATAGATAAACCTTTAGCCAAACTAACTCAAGGGCCCAGAGGCAGTATCCAAATTAACAAAATCATGAAAAGGGAGACATAATAATGGAGACAATCCAATAAGTCATAAGATCCTACTACAAAAGCCTACTACAAAACTGGAAAACCTAGATGAAATGGATGGTTTTCTAGGCAGACAAAACATACCGAAGTAAAATCAAGACCAAATAAACTATCTAAACAGGCCCATATACCGTAAGGAAGTAGAAGTCATTAAGAACTTCCCAACCAAAAAAAGTTCAGGGACAGACCAATTTAGTGCAGAATTCTACCAGACCTTCAAAGAAGACCCAATACAAATATTCCTCAAACTATTTCATAAAATCAAAACTGAAGGACCACTACCTAATTCATTCTATGAAGCCACAATACCTAAACCACACAAGAACCCAACCAAAAAAAGAACTTTAGACCAATCTCTCTTATGAACATAGATTCAAAAATACTCAATGAAATTCTTGCAAACTGAATCCAAGAACACATCAAAACTATCATTTACCATGACCAAGTAGGTTTCATCCCACATATGCAAGGTTGGTTTAATATATGAAAATCAATTAACATAATCCACGATATAAAGAAACTCAAAGAAAAAATTACATAATCATCTTCTTAGATGCAGAAAAAGCATTTGACAAAATACACTTCTTCATATTAAAAGTGTTGGAGAGATTGGGAATTCAAGACCCATTTCTAAACATTATAAAAGCAATTTACTGCAAACCAACAGCCAATATCAAACTAAATGGAGAAAATCTTGAAGTAATTCCACTAAAATTGGGGATAAGACAAGGATGTCCACGCTCCCCATATCTATTCACTATAGAACTTGAAATGCTAGCTAGGACAATAAGACAACAAAAAGAGATTAAGTGTATACAAATTGGCAAAGAAGTAATAAAAGTATCACTATTTGCAGATGATAAGATAGTATACATAAGTGACCCCAAAAATTCTACCAGAGAACTTCTTTAGCAGATAAACAACTTCAGCAATGTGGCCTGACATAAAATTATCTCAAACAAATCCAAAGCCTTCCTTTATACAAATGATAAGCAGGCTGAGAAGGAAATTAGGGAAATAATTCTTTTCACAATAACCACAAATAATATAAAATGTCTTGGGGTAACTCTAATCAAACAAGTGAAAGATCTGTATAACAAGAACAAATCTCCAAGAAAGAAATCAAAGAATATCTCAGAAAATGGAGAGGTATACCATGTTCATGGACTGAACATGGACCATGTTCAGAATTAACACTGGATAAATGGCCATCCTACCAAAGGCAATCTACAGATACAATGCAATCTCCATCAAAATCCCAACACAATTCTTAAAAGACATGGAAAGAGCAATTCTCAAATTTATCTGGAAAGGCAAAAAAAAAAAAAAAAAAA
>NW_021604596.1:5223029-5238541 GCF_004785775.1 Grammomys surdaster
AAAAAAAACCAGAATAGCAAAAACAATTCTTAACAATAAAAGAACTACTGGGGGAATCACCATCCCTGACCTCAAAGTGTACTACAGATCAATAGTGATAAAGTGTATAGAGACAGACATGTTGATCAGTGGAATAGAACTGAAAACCCAGAAATAAAACCACACACTTATGGACACTTGATCTTTGAAAAAGAAGCCAAAATATATAATGAAAAAAGAAAGTATCTTCAATAAATGGTGCTGGTCTAATTGACTGTCTGTATATAGAAAAATGAAAATAGACCCCTACTTGTCCCCTTACAAAAAGCTCAAGTCCAAGTGGAACAAGGACCTCAACATAAAACCAGGTACACTGAATCTAATAGAAGAGGAAGGGGGAAAGAGCTTTGACCTCATTGGCACAGGGGGAAATTTCCTAAACAACTCAAATGGCTCATACTCTACGATCAAGAGTTGATAAATGGGACTTCATGAAACTGGAACGTTTCTGTAAGGCAAAGGACACAGTCAATAGGACAAATTGTCAACCTCCAAGTTGGGAAAAAAGATTTTTACTAACCCTACATCTAATAGAGGGCTAATATCCAAAATATATAAAGAACTCAAGAAACTAACGACCAAAAAAATCAAACAACTCAATCAAATGGAGTATAGAAATAAACAGAATTCACAACAGAGGAATCTCTAATGTCTGAGAAGCACCTAAAGAAATGTTCAAAGTCCCTAGTGATCAGAGAAATGCAAATCAAAACAACCCTGAGATTCCATCTTACACCAATCAGAATGGCTAAGATCAAAACCTGAGGTGACAGCACATGATGGATAAAATTCAGAGAAAGCAGAACACTCCTCCATTGCTGGTGAGATTGCAAACTGGTACAACAACTCTGGAAATCAATCTGGAGATTCCTCAGAAAATTGGAAATAGATCTACCTGAAGAGTCAGCAATACCACTCTTGGGAATATACCCAAAATACCCCACCAGGCCACAGGGGCATGTGTTCCACTACATTCATTGTGGCCTTGTTTGTGATAGTCAGAACCTGGAAACAACCCAGATGTTCCATGACAGAAGAATGGATACAGAAAATGTGGTTCATTTACAAAATGGAATACTACTCAGCTATTAAAAAGAAGTACATTATGAATTTTGCAGGCAAATGGATGAAACTAGAAAATATCATCCTGAGTGAGGTAACTCAGTCCCAAAAGGATATGCATGGTATGTACTCACTAATAAGTGGGTATTAGCCAAAAAATTACAGAATACCCAAGATATAGTCCACAGAACTAAAAAACATCAGCAGGCTAAAGGACCCAAGTAAGGATGCCTCAATCCCACTTGGGAGGGAGAAGAAAGCAATCACAATTGGAGGCAGTGATGGAGAAACCTGGGTAAAAGGGAACAAGGAAGGGGAGAAAGAGGGGAACATGATCAGGTATTGGGTGGGTGAGGGTAAGGGAGGAAGTTTTTAAGGCCAGCAGAAAGAATAGAAACAGGCAACTTTGGGAGGTAGGAGGTGGTGGTGGTGGGGACCCTTCAGAATGTACCAGAGACCTGGCAGGTGAAAGACTCTCAGGACTCAAAGAGAAGGACCTTAGATGAAATGCCCTATAGGGAGAGGAACTTGCAGAGCCCACTTCCAGCAGAAAGACAGGGCATCAAGTGAGGGATGAGGTTGCCATCCCACAGTCAAAACTCTGACCCATAATTGTTCCTGTCTGAAAGAACTGCAGAGATGTAAATGAAAAGGAGCTTGAGGAGAAGGATGTCTAGTGATAGGCCCAAAGTGGGATCCATCTCAAGGGGAGGCCCCAAGGCCTGCAACTATTATGAGGCTATGGAATGCTCACAAAAAGGGACCTATAATGACTGTTCTCTGAAAGAACCAACAAATAGCTGTAAGAGTCAAATGCAGATACTTGCATCCAACCAATGGACAGAAGCTGCAGACCCCTGTGGTTGAATTAGGGAAAAGCTAGAAGAAGCTGAGGTGGAGGGTGACCCTGTAGGAAGACCAGCAGTCTCAATTAACCTGGACTCCAGAGATCTCTCAGACACTGGATCACCAACCAGGAAGCATACACCAGCTGATATGAAGCCCCTAACACATGTACAGCAAAGGACTGCAGCGTCCGACTTTAGTCAGAGATGATGCACTTAACCCTCAAGAGACTGAAGGCTCCAGGGAGTTCTGATTTGGTGGGGAGTGGGTAGCTGAGGAGTGGGGGTGTGGGGACATCCTTGAGGAGACTGGTGGGGGTGGGGAGGATGTATGGGATAGGGAACAGAGGGTATACCGGGAGGGGGATAAAATCTGGAATGTAAAAAATGATTAAATAAAATAAAAAAAATAATTTTGTTTCACCTGATCTAGACTACCTTCAAATTCCCTTTGAAACTGAAGAAGATCTTGACACTGTATCTTTGTAGGTCTTCATACATACAAGCCAAGCACTCGGCTGGATCTTGCTTACACTTTTATTCTTGTTAGCAAGTGTCTGAAACAGTCAGCTCAAAACCATTTATTGAACTAAGAATATATGTAAGTTTTAGTGGCCCTATTCCAGTAGATTTTGAGACAAATGTAACTGTTGTTTAAAAGGTAATAATCAAAATCTACCTCATGGTTTTAGTTATTCACCCTAATCCCTAGGAAACAAACACCACGTTTCTTTCTATAATCCAAATCAAACAAAACTCATCTGTTACTCCAATCCCCATTTAAGCAGGTCTTCTGTTGTCTGTACTGTAGGTAGTACTGACATATATGTTTTTGGAATGAAGGAAAGTTGTTTTCAGCCTTATTGGTTATACAGCTGTGTGACATACGTGGCCCTATGATCACTGAGGCCCTCTTGATGTTGTACAATGCCACCTCAGCCTCCCTCTACCCTTCCTGGTGGGAAGGAAAGTTTTCCTTTAAAGAATTTCTCTCACTAATTAGAGTACCTTGTTAGAAAACTCCATGAATTTCTTAAAAGACCTAGTTTACTTCAGTATTAACCAGAACTACACATGGACTCTTACAGAGATTGCCACTTTATTGTTCTCTGGAAGTCTTTCTTTCCTTATGGTTTTATAGAGCATTTTTTTTTTTTATTTAGTAAAATTTGAGCCTATCTTTCATAGACATACTCTTGAACCATTTCTATATCAAGTTGAGTTGTCATCACTCAAAAAAGATTTGATGATAGGTACTAGTGTGACACACACCTTTAATATCAGTAGTTAAGTGACAAAGAACATTATGAGTTCTAGACCAGCCTGGGTAGCTCAGCATGCTCTAGGCCAATAAAAGCTGCACAACCTTCAAAATTAAACCAAATCTCATCCTAAACCCAACTCAAACCAAACAACTATAAAGGTTTGATGGCAGGAATGGGGCTCTCTCACTCACCCCATGAGTTTAGTGAACTCCACTCACTGGAGATGGGTAGGATCCAATATATCTCAGTTTTTTACTCTAAAGCAGAGATCAAGAAAATAAATAAAACAACTTCCCAATAAATTTCTATCCACACTTTTCTGAACTCTTTTATATTTTCTACATTTGATGTCTTTTACAAATGAGGTTTGTGAACCTCTGTACCCCATTCCCTAAGCAGCTAAACCAGTGTTCCCGATGATGAATATCCCCCCTCCACAGGATTTTAAAAGTCTTGCCTTCAAGAATTAAGTAAATTGAGTGCCTTTGGGGAGATATCCTGTGTGATCCTAGAATGGCTTGGGGTGATAAAGTATAAGAAAAATTAATTAAGAAGGAATTTCCAGCTATGACTCCTTTATCTCATTTTTATTAAATTTGTTAAATTTATTTGACCCTTGCTTTATCTGGGGACTCATTCCTTCCCTTGCTGGAGTCTGACGTGGACTATCTTGCTGTGATCCTTCAGTTGATGGAGGTAGAGCACATTGTCTTTCTCATCCCCTATTTCATTGAGGGACTTGGTTCATTTGGTGTGTCATTGGCAGATTCTTCTGAATTCTGCACTACAGTTACATTTTTGCTCACATTTCTAAGGGAGATTCTAGAAAGTTGAATTTCTCAAGAAATCGGGTTGCATCTTCTGTCTTATCTGTCTTTAGTTTATCCATATTCACTAAGTGTGTCTTAATTTTTGTAGTCTTGACTTAAGGTTCTCTTTATGAAAGGTAGCTTTCTTCAGTATGTAGTATCTTTGTCTGAAGTACCTGGCTTCTGTATATGGGCTATGTCCATTTTATTCATGTTCTCTTATGATTTACACTGTGTGTGTGTTTTGTGTATGTGTGTGATTTTCTTTTGATATACTTTAACTTTATTTCTGTTAAACAATCTGTGATTATCATTGTTATGTTCAGTAATTAGGAGGCTATTAGCATGAGACTTTTTCTAACTTAAGTTTCTAAGTAAAGAAAAAACCTTTACATAACTTGACCTAATTGACAAACAAACTTGAACCCAACATTAGAGTTCATGTTTTGTATTGAACATCCAAGGTTTGGCACATCATGAACAGCCAACCTCAGCCAATCACAGGCAGCCAGATGATTATACTATGCTCCAATGAGAAAATTTGGCCAACCCAGGCCGGTGCTTAGCTCTGAGGCATGGGATCATTCCATATTTTCTCCGTAACAGCTCCCTGTCCAATGTTGACTGGAATGATAAACCTCTACGTGTTTGGAATTATTCTTTTTCATTATCTTTTTTGCTTAAATAAACATTGTTACATTTCTTATGTTTATTGTTTTCTGTTTTACTTAATATATTTAAATTTAATGTAATTGCAACTATTACTAGACACTTTCTCTTTCTTTCACTAGCATCTTCCATGTCTCCCTTCCCCCTCTCCTCTCATGTTCCCTAATTATTTCTCAAATTAATGGTCTTCTTTTCTCTTTGATTGGTTTCTTTTAAGTTTCTTTGATTATTAATATTTTATTATTGTTGTTACATAAATATATAGATGTAATCTTCTGCGTATATTTTTGTTGTGATGTGCCTATGATCTCAGGACTGATCACTGGTATTAGATAACAAATTAGGAGGTTCAGTCCTAGAAGAGGTCAATTCTCTCTTTCTCATAAGTCAGTAGTTACATGTAGTTCTTTGACGAGGGGCAGGACTCTGTCAGAATTTTTCCTCCTTCCTCATTAGTGTGTCTGTTGATATTGTCATTGTCTGGGTTTCATTTAGGTGGCCCTTTCTAGGAGACACAATCTCAAATCAGACTTCTTGGTCTTCTGGCTTTTAACTTTTTTTTCTGCTCCCTCTTCTAAGATGTTCCCTTAGTCTTAGGTTCAATAGATGTGATATAGTTGTATCCATTGGGGTTGGTTTTCCCACAATTCATTGACCTTTGCATTATATACAGTTGTGATGTTTTTCTTTAATGATCTTGGCTGGCTATAAAAATAAGCTTTTTTTCTTCTTTTTTTTCCAATGAAGGGGTAGTAGCTCCAGATATCTGTGGGTATGAAGATTAATTTTAGAATGCAGTTTGAAACTATGATGATCTAGTAAACTATTACTACGAAGTTCCTTTCTAAGAACCACAACTTCTTTAGCACTGGATAGTTGGGTATGTTTCTAGTACTAGGTATAATTTCATTTCCTTCTTGTTGAGCAGGCCTTAAGTCTAATTGGACTTAAACTCTTGGTTACCACCAGGATATGAATGCCAATATGACGTTGTGAAGGATATCTTGCTATTCTGGTCACTCTTGAAACTTATAGTCACTACAACTGCATAGAAATATTAACTGATTTGATCCCTTGGAAGCTTTCACAGAAATTATAGTAATGTAGAAGACAAACTGTAAGACGGAGGCTTTCAAGTTAGATCCAGAGTGAGCCATCTTGGTCTCATATGCTAAATGTGTGGTGTTTTCGATAATAGGGACTTATCTTTTTCCTATGAGGGGCAACCAATGGCAAAAGCATACTCAGACTATCCTGGCCAATGACTCATAAGCATACTAATAAGTATACTAACTATTAACTAATTTAGACACAACTGAATGCACTGATGTAAGGACCACTAAATAGTCCTTGCGCTTACTATGATAAAAGATTCTGACAAAAGCAGTTTAAGGAAAGTAGGTGGGAAAGAAGGGCTTATTTAGCTCATAGTTCCAGGAAATGGTTCATTGTGGTAGGAAAGATATGATTGTGGGAGCTTGAGGCAGTTGGTCATATTTCATCTAAGTCCTGAAGGGAGAGTGATGAACCATGGTACTTAATTATTCTTTCTTCTTCATATTTATAGCAGTTACAGCATGTCTTCCCACTTCTTGTTAATTGAATCTAGAAAGCCCCCCACAGATATCTAAGAAATTTTTATGCAAGCTGATGATAGATGCTATCAGGTTGATAAATTAACCATAGTGGTCTTGGAATCAGTCCATTCCATTAGTTTAAATTGATACTACTTAGTATCTGCATCTTTTTCAGAAAAGTAATTACATCTCAAGATTCCCAATAATTTTTTTAGTGAACTAGATAACCACACAGAGATGCACCTGATTCATGACTTACAGAAATCGTCCCGAACTGTCTAGTTAAATTTGCATAGGATTGGAAAACATTTAATTTACACATATTTTGTCTTCCTAAAGTTCGTTGCTATGTTTCAGTTTACCTTGGCCAGAGTCTAGCTAAATAGTGCATGGTGTACCAGACTCATTAGCTCTGAAGAGGTAATTCATTTTTATTCTTTCCAGAAGATTCTACTAAACCAGGCTTTAACAATGATCAGCCAGCAAAACAAATACATTTGTTAAGCTGATCCTCAAGCTTTTCTGTGTCAACATGTTTGTCTTAATTATGAACAGATTTTCATGGAGAAAAGCTGATTTTATTTATAAATACTTGTAACCTGTGTCATTTTCAAAGCTTGAATGTCCCTTTCATCACAGACAGCCTGTGGGTCAAGGAGGCTTGGTATTCTCATCTTATAGACATCCCTTCTTTTGTCTCTTAACACTTGGTAAACATGATTATGGCTGTGCTAGTGTTTTTCAATATTCTCCTCCCATGTAGTCCACCAGAGGCAGGATCAATTGCTGAGGAAGATAAGAATATTAAGCACAAAGTGTGGGCAGTGAACATTGGACAGCAAAAGAGTATAAACTACCAACTTGCACATCCTATTTTCATTTGTGATGCATGGATATTAATCAGAAGCACATTAATATAAATGGATAAGATGGTTTCACAGCTGAGGTAAATTTGCCAAGAATGAAGTACTCTAGATAGAATAGTCCCAGGAATCCTGTATGCAGGCATTAGCTGCTCTGGGTGTGAGATGTGCAGGTAGAATTCTGCAGAAAGCATTCTGGGGAATAGCAGTCAGCTGCTTCTTTAGAGAAGTTAGATGAAGACTGACTTCCAAGTCTTCTGTCAGCATCTTGTCTTCACCACTAATCTGTTTGCCCCCTGCCCCCAGAGCTCTGTTAATAGCTTATGACTGTTCCAAACAAGGAAACCTATAAGTATGTCATTAACATCTTCTGTTGTCAGAGTACATTTTCCTCATTACCCTGTATAGCATCTCATGCCTCACTTGGTACTTTCATTTCAGGTAGCATTGCCAGCCTTGCCCCAGATGGCTCCATTCTTGCTTGTCTCCAGACTGTGTTGTGTGTATGTATGTGTTTTTTTCAGGGAACAATATTGATAACAGATAAACGGGCTGCGTGACTTGTCATGGTTCCAGGTTTGCTTTGCTGTGCACTGAGCTGTTGGGCAGCCTGTACAAGGAGAAACAAAGCATCCATGGCTTTTCACTGCTCACTTCCTTTCCATCTGGCAAATTTGGCAGAACATAGTCCCTGGTTCCCAGACACACTTCCCTCCTTTCTTTGGAGAAACAATTCTGTATGTTTTCTTGCTAAAATTTTCTGAATCAACCATGAGCTTTAGTTAAATGTAGACGTGTTTTCATTTTCATTGGGATGGGCATTCAAGAAACTGATGCCTATTGCTCTCTAGTTTTTACTGTGACAGAAGAAGCTGGATCTATGATCTTCAGGCAATTCAGCAAGCCCTGGATTCCAATTGCTCTGGCTGTCTGAATCACAGGGTCCTATGTCTGACATTCTAACAGCCTGGCCTTGAACAAAAATTACAGTTATATCACCTGAGAAACAGGTACTTCCAAGATTCATTTGCCTTTTAAAATTATGTACCTGTGGAATATGTTCCCATCTCTAGATCATTCCCCTGAATTCATTGTTTGTGTTTTTAAGATTTAAGATCACACAGCTTTTTATGTTAAAATATTATCATAAAATAAACTTGTCTGAGTTTATATTCATATGTAGAACATAGCAGTGTCCCCTTACCTTTTCCCTTGCTGTCAAGTACCCCCTCCTTCTCTTCTTTGCTCTCCTCTTCTTCTTCCTTCTTCTCATCATTTTTCAGCAAGAAAATATTCTCTCTTAGAAGATCAGAGCTTGAAAAATAGGACTTGAAAACAATCCCCTATAATGTGCTTTTGTATTTTCCTTTTGGAAAACCTTATTTAAACTGTGCTTAGTGTTGTTTGTCTTATAGTTAAAGTGCTTGTTAACATTATTCATCTGTGTGCTTTATGTTTTCCAACAAGATTTGGGCTACATTTTGAAGAACTGATAGGCTCAACACTTTGAATTTTGATTAGTAAGTAGCTAATGACACAGACATTTGTGAGAAGATTTCCATTAGTCTTGAGTGAGATCTCAGTGGGAGGTAAGTAAAAAATTCCTCAAAATGTTTGAGAAAAATGCAGAAATAAAAGGATTTATTCTTTTCTAAATTAACTTGAATTTAGCTCTGAAGTCCCATTTGCATAGGTGGTAATAAAGAAATCTCATTTTATTCTTACAATAATGTTCTGACATCTGGATTTCATAGCCATACAGAATTTGTGGATAGTTAATGGGGAATTTGTAAAACAAATGAGAGCTGTCCTCTTAGTTCTTGGTGGGATTTATTGGTATCTTGTTCTGTCTTGTGTCTGAGGTTACCATGGTGAGGCTGAGTCTTAGTCATTAGGGTACTGATGCCTGGGTGCCATTAAAGGTAGTCCTTAAAATGTTCCTGAAGGTGATGTTCTTCAAATTTAGAACTTACTTATCATCAGCAGATCTGATACCTGCATTAGGTGCCTAAATATAAAAATGGTGGAAGTGTCAACTATTCACAAGAACATTTGGCTTTCCCAAACTCATCCTTCCTCTCAGGTTGACACTTCATGTTCCTGAGCTCCTAGAATTGGGTTGTGTCTTTGGACTCTATGAATGAGCTTGGTCAGAGGGTATACTCTCAGGTTAATTTATAATTAACATGTCAAGCCAGTGTTATTCACCATAGACAGAGGCTCTTTATCTGTCAAGTACAAGGAGTAGTTTAGATGAAATTTATTTTGGTTCCATAAAAAGCTTTTAAGACAGGAAGTTCCTGACTGAGATGAGACTGAATGAGCTGTTAAAGATGTCTTCCTCAGAGAGTTCCAGGCAACCTAAGTTAGGAATGGTTTTTTCCAAGAAGACAACTAAATTCTTGTTTTATTGTATCATTTAGATTTTGCTGTGAGTTTTACACTGCAGTACAAGTATTAGTGGTGCATGAGTAGTTGGGCTTCAGCACAGTATGAATTCTTCCTGACATCTATTGGATCAGATACTGTAATATCCATAAAAGAGCTCCAACTGGTCCCATCATTGCTCCTGAGAATGACAAAACACTAGCCCCCCTCAAACAGCAATGAAGATCAGCGGGTACACAGCCCCATTAAGCAAATCACATGCAGAACTCTGCTTTGCTAATTTGAGGAAGAGAAAAATGCACAGTGTTTTCTGAATGAGTCTGTCAGCTCATTCCCACACATGGCTCTATTATGAGAAATTAATGGACAGTCAAAGAAAACCAGAAGGCTTCCACTTTTTCTTAAATAGATTCATAGCTAAGAATTCACTTTCTTCTATAGTTTTCTCTTAATAGCCAGGTAGCTGCTGCCATGCTGAAATCCTTTACAGCTTTGGTTGTATCAGCTATACAAAAACCATTCTTTGTGCAGGCTTTTCCAATGACCAAAAGAGTCAACTATTGGCCAAATGGCTTTCAGAGTTTTGCTTGCGTTCATTATATCACAAATAAAAATTAATCTTCCAAGTTTCTGGAATGCTATGCTATAATGTAAGAGACTTACCTTTCTAATTAGCATTGTACAGTATAATACTAGATATAAGGTAGACTATAAATGTGGTTTGTGGAGACTACTAATGAGGTAATAGAGCTAACTGACTTTATGACAACATAAGGAGCTCTGTACTCATAAGGACAATTCCTTGAATGTTACACATCCATGATTGTGTGCGTTCTTGAGCAAGATACAGCTTAATGTCTCTTAGGATTCCACCCACAATGAATGACGGTTCCCCTCTCCCTGTGCCCATGCCATAATTATTTGTCAGTTGTTTTCTTGGTCTTAGTGATTCTGAATGGGGTTTGATGAAGTCTCAAGGTAGTTTAAATTTACACATTCTTAATTGCTAGACACTACACAGTCCAGACACAAGGCTTGGAGGAATCTGGCTAGAGTTGACCTGAAAGCCACCAAACTAGTTCCCTGAGCTCCTTAATAACTTATGACATGCATACATATATGTGCACACACGCATGAAGAAGATGTCATGAATTTGGGAGGGAGAAATGAACAGAGAATGATGTGTAGAAATGATATATGTACACAATACTCATGAATGAAGGTCTCAAATAAATAAAAAAGATTGAAATATGAGAGTGGTTTAGATGAAATCATAGTTATGAAACAGAGAGTATTTGTTTAGTCTGGACATCTAGTGCTTATAGAGTTCAATTTCATTAAGTTATGAACTGGACTTCTCTGTTCCCCACTAGCTGTTGATATTGTTCACTAAAAGACTATTTCCATTATTTTTTAGGGGATGCTCTTGACTCCTGTGCTATGTAAACAACTTCAATAAGTTGCAAAGAACCAACAAATGAGATTTAGTAAATTGAAGGCAGATGCACTCACAGATCCGAGTGGTCTGCCTAAGGATGAATGGGCCCAGAGGAGCTGGGATTCTGCTTTTTTTTCTAATGCTGACTGTTTTTTTCTAAGTCAGTCTTTCTTATTTTTCCTGGTGGGCTTAGGACAGTTCTCTCCAGATTCATTCTTTGGCTAGATCTAGTTTGATCAATTAGTTCTTTTCTCCTTTTAGGATCATCTCTGAGATTCTTGTCTGATTTCTCAACAGCCTGTTTCCGGTCTGTCTTCTACTTGAAATGACACCTGTGTTTTAGCTTGGACAAAGAAGCAACAAGACTTTCTCACTTGCTGCCTTTCTGATCTATTCACCTATTTTCCTCATTTAGTAACAGCTCAAAATTCCTCTCTCCCTGTGAGTAGTGTGTGTGTGTGTGTGTGTGTGTGTGTACAGTTATACCTACTTTGGTGTATGGCTAGCTGTTCTGAATTTTAAGTATAGAAAGTCAACAGCACCATTTGTTATTTAGAACTTAGAATTGTGTTTTTACCACCATAAACAAATAATACATTAACAGGTGTAGGAGTTGCAAATAACAGAAGCATTAAAGTGGTGATAGATTTACCCATATAGATGTAAGTGGTTCACCCTGGGTGGTGGTAGGGGGATGGATTCATTGGCCTACTTCTTCAATAAATTACTTCCTAATGCCTCTGTCACTGTCCAATAATTGCATCAAGTTAGGAATTAATCTATAGATGATGTCAAATATTCAATGCCTTCTGAAAACCCAAAATTCTGATTGTGACTTGGATGAAGAACTAATCACTCCATACATGAACTATTGCAGAGGCTACTCCATATCTAAACCATGATATTACCATTTACTTGATATTGTATTTTTTCTTGCAGGTGATGGTATAACTCAGATTTTTCTATATTAGTAGGAAGAAATGTGTTTATGAGAAAATATTGATTTTTGTTATCTTTAGTTCAGGATTAGCTGACCTAAATGGTGTTATGTACTTCAGAGATTTTTCTGTCCCTGTATATGAAAATTCTTTGCCTCTTTGTTAACGAAATAAGTAACAGATTAAAATACCTGATTAATCACCTGTCATATTTTAGAATTTAGATTTATTGATTAGGGTTCTGAAATATGAAGTCTCCAAATCTGTTAGAAACATTTTTAAGTATTTTTTGTACAGTTGAATAATTTGAAATAAGCATGAAAAAGAAACTTTATAATTGCTTTCTTCCTGGGGCCAGTATTTTCTGACTCCTTTGGATCAGATTACTGAAATGCTAGGAGGATTTGCAAATTTCAGATTTTTCTCTTTTACTCATAAATGGTGAAAGGAGACAGAAGAAGATGTATCTATGGTAGATTCTAAAACGCAGAACCACACAGATGGAAGGGCTCTCCTGGGGGATCCTTTTTAAACCCATCATGTAGATGCTTTGATCCTTCTCACGAGAAAGCCACATCTACAAGAATCTGATCTGATATGAAGGGGAGGTTGGCCATGAATCTATAAAAGAGCCTTTGCAGAAGGTTAAGAGAGAAAAAACCTGAAGTTCAGGACTATGGCAATACACTAAGGGCTTTTTGGTAAATACTGGATACTGTAAGGTTTATGGCTTTAGTTGTGACAAATGTCATCATCAGAAATCAAGTGGATTAATAGGATATGATGATTAAAGTAATCTTCTTTTCTTCCTTCCTTCTTCCCTCCCTCCCTTCCTTCCTTTCTTCCTTTCTTCTTTCCTTCCTTCTTTCATTCCTTGCTTACTTTCTTTTTGAAAGAAAAAAACTACTCTGTGTAATCCTGGCTATTCTGGATCTCACTTTGTAGAGCAGGCTGGCCTCAGGTTCAGAGATCAACCTGTTTCTGCCTCCAAAGTTCTGGGATTAAAGGTTTGTGCCATGTTGCATGGCTGAAGACTTATAATATGGAAAAATTTAAATTGGGAGAATAGGAGTCAATGGAAAGTTAATATCTAAGGTAGTTCTTTATTGACCCATAATCCCTGAACTGACAAGATAGTATAGCTAAATCTGTCTGTCTAGCCACAGATTTCTTTAGAGTATTCATTACCTGAGAGCAGCCCATTTTGGTTTCATAGTTCCCAGCTTTTACAGTTTCTCACTGCTTTTGCTATATGGAGAGCATTTATTCATGGATTGTTATACTTGGAAGGGAATCCCCTATTTCTGACTATTCAGGATAGACACTGTTCCCATTATTCAAGATGGACACTGTTGTTCCCACTTCCGTATTTCCATTTGAGAGAACTTTCAGGCCAATAGCCATACTCCCGTTCTCTATCTGTCTTTTCAATCATATTTTCATCTATCTATCTATCTATCTATCTATCTATCTATCTATCTATCTATCATCTATCATCTATCATCTTCTTCAACATCATCTATCCATCTATCTGTCATTACCTATCTATTCATTAATCTACCTATCCATCCATCTATCATCTATCATTTCTTCTTTCCCTGATATTTCAATTCAACACAGGACCTTGTACATGTTAGGCAGGTGCTCTATTCATTTTTACTATACTGGCAATGTCCATTTGTCTCTAAGATGCAATTCACTGTGAACACTGAATGTTTGACTGGCTCATCCTTTTATTTTGTTCTCAGTTTGGGACATTACTATTCTTAAAATACATGTTTTATGTTGTTCTTGAAGATGGAACCTAAGGTTCTTTCAAGAAATGCTTGTTTTTTGTTGTTGTTTGTTTTTGCTTCTGTGGGTAATTCTGCTTAATTCAGGGAAGAAGTAATAGCAATTAACTTTGAGTCAAAGGAAAAAAAAAACCTTGTAGTCATTCTTTAATCCACAGTGATGCTTGTTTTTGATATATATCCATTTGACTTTGTTCCAACTTATCCCACATCAAAAATTTGAGGAGGGGATATCAGACAATTTAACAATGTCAGATCATCAGTTAGATACTATATTGTTTGAGACTTCGTGTTGTCACTTATGTTGTTCATTTTTCTTCTGTTATTGAGAAGTAATACTTGTGAAAAGCAACCAAAAGGATCAGAAATTTAATTTGGTTCATTGCTTCTGGATTTTGGTCATGGTCAACAGGTTCGATACCTACTGCGGTTAAGTATGCCACCATGGTGGCTGGAGAATATGGTAGAGCAACAAAAATTGACTTACACCAGCCATGAATCAAAGGGGTTACACTGCATGTCAGAGCAAAGGTCAAGTTACCCTTAAATCCAGTCTCTCATTGACCTACTTTCTCCATGTGATCCTCACTTTCTTATTAGGACTTCATCAACAAATGATGAAATCAAATCCTCATGTTTAATCAACCTCTGAGAATAACTTGCAATTAGGGCCCAATCTTTCAATGTATGAGCTGTCTTGGGGGAAGCATCATGTCTAAAACCTGGCATTACCATTTAATTGTCATTTTCTTCTTGTGAGTTATAGCATAATAGAGTATAATAGAATGTTCTATGCTAGTGGGATAAGTGTACATAAATGATTAGCAATTTGCAGTGGACTATTTCAAGAAACATTAGTTATCCATGTTCAATAATGCTTATCTGGAGAATCTAACCAATTCAATTTCATGTGTATATTGGGATTGTCTGATAATTCCCTGTGTTCTTCAAGAATAGACTTTAAGAGTAGTTAATTATAATATCTCATGCCTTTGGATAAGCACTCGTGCAATCAGACCAAAAATATCTATGAAATATTCCTTACTGTCTGTTCTGGATCCTCAGTAGAGGAATAAAAAATGAAGACTTCCTAGTGGTCATCTCATTAGCTGCATAAATGAAAATATGTCTGTAGTACAGGAAAATAGCTGAGCATACTTTTAATTGAATCAACTGGGGGTGAAGAGACAGGAGGTTCCTTTTGTTTTTGTTTCGTTTTTGTTTTTGTTTTTTGAGACAGGGTTTCTCTGTGTAGCTCTGGCTGTCCTGGAACTCACTCTGTAGACCAGCCTGGCCTCGAACTCAGAAATCCGCCTGTCTCTGCCTCCCAAGTGCTGGGATTAAAGGCATGCCCCACCACTGCCCGGCAGAGGATCCTTATGAGTTTGAGGCTAGCCTGGACTGTTATATATATTTGAACTGACTAACATCTTTTTAAAAATTTTTAAAAAATTTTTTTTTACAGTTATAAAGTAAGAACAAAAATAATTTTATGGTCAGGGGGTCACCACAACATGAAGAACAGTATCTTTTTTTATCAAATCATAATTTTTACTTATTCACACAGGGGTTATAAACACAAAAAGGACGGACATGGGGAAGGGGATGACACCAAATCATGGGTGTTCAGGAGGGGTACAAATATCTTTTAGAATATGGTATCGGCTGGGTGAAGGTTCAAGGGACAGGTCACTATGACTCTGTCTATGATTCACTTGTCCTTTTGCTATGAAAGTAGAAGAGAGAAGAGAAGAGAAGAGGAGAGGAGAGGAAGGGAGGGGAGGGGAGGGGAGGGGAGGGAGAGAGAGAGAGAGAGAGAGAGAGAG